>NC_072736.1:9227660-9527660 GCF_026930045.1 Uloborus diversus | reverse complement strand
TTTTTAAATAATTTATTTAAGTTTAATATTAAAAAAAAAAAACTCAAATCATTGCGCTTTCAATGTTTACACTTCTGTCGTGTGACATCACAAATGATGAAATGACATTCAACGTTGCCATTCACAGAACAAAATATTTAATTCGCATCTTTACTCACGTGTATTGGGAACGATATGGTTGATAGCAAGCGTAGAGCGCAATTTTAGTTCGCTGCTTGATTATCATAACGTGGAAACGTAGTAGAAAGAAGCACCAAAATGCATCATTTGTGACGTCAATAAGTCTTTAAGTTGACATTTTATTGTTTTTATTTATTTTGGTAAGTGCATTAATTCATTTAAAAAATTGTTTTTGGCAACAGGGGAAAAAGAAACGATATTTTTATTATTTTGATATGATGTATTTATTTTAATGAGCTTATGAATTTTAATTATAATTTTTTCGTTTTGAAAGCTGTTAAAGATTTTTTGCATTGAAAAAAAGTGTATTAACTGCTTTGTTTAAAAATTGTTGCTTTTTTTTTCGCATCGATTTTTTTAAATGAGTGAGGAATATTTTATTCCTAGAAATCAGCTTAAAGTATTTTAAAATTATGTTTGAAAAAATTCGCGATTTTAGCAATTTTTGAGTATGTTGATCAGGTACTAGAAAGTAGTATGGGTATATGGGAAAGTAGGCTCGTCTAGTTCTAGACATAACTTCTTGTTTATGGGTATTATCCAAATTATTTGAAAAGTCGAAAAGTATTTTTGTACTTTTGTGTGCCATGTGCAATAAATCAGAGCTTTTTTTTCTTCTCTCATTTTTTGCTTATGAATGTAGGATACCTTTGATAGCAGATGATAAATATCCAATTAAAGTAAATGTTTTTATTAGCAAACAATAAATACTTTTTACTAGCAGACGATTGATATAAAACGAAAATAATAGTTTCATTTGCAAACGATAAATATCCCGTAACTATGTTATTTTGGCATTCAAAATAGTGAAATTAAAAGTAGTAGCCTATTTGAATTTGAAAACTATTTAGTAAAAATTAGTATTCAACGTAATTAATTGAAACGTAAGCATGCAAACGGCTCATGCTGCAGTACAATAGTAGAAAACGCGATAAAAATGGTAATATTAAAGGTAACTCCATTGCATTTCTGGATCCAAATTATCAACTTTGGACCCTGGTTGTAGTCGAGCTAGGGCCTATGCAATCAAACCTCTATACCTGAGCTCATATCTAGTCGGAACTGACCTATATCTAGAATTTTGTCCAAATCCGTGACCCTCAAGGTCGTGCCGTTTGGTAGTTAGTACTAACCTTGAAATCAAGAAAAGTACAGTTGGCAGTACAGTTACTAAAATTAACCGTTCTTATGATTTTTTTTTCAGTAATTCCGATTTCATGTACGGGTAATTGTGAACACGGGACACATGTGAATATGGTACGTTTCACTAAGATAACTTCAAGCAAAAAATCTTGAAAATTTCTCTGGTAATGGCAATACCAGACCTACGTCGTGACCAAACTTTTTGAGCAATGAGCCATTTTATGTTTCTGTAGCGTCAACTTTGTTTTAGCAGGTGTCTCATGCAATATTATCACTGTCTTTTTTCTCTTGAAAACATATTTTTAACTAACAATCAAGCTAATTTTAATTATCTTGAAGCTATGAACATTCAAGTAAATTTATGACGATGTTTTTTTTTTTTTTTTTTTGCTTTAATTAAGAATTTTTCTTTTTTGTAAGTTACTTCTTAAGCAGATAATGGGGCACTTGTGAACAAAACATCTAGGAGCACATGTGAGCAAGTTCATATCCTCTCCGTAATATTAATATCAGTGTAGCATATTTTTGATGTTAAAAATATAAAAAAATATTTATCATTAATTTATAATAAGAATAAAAAATGAATATTTATCATTATTTTTTTATTATCAGATCAGGTTGTAAAACATATTGTTACAAATTAATATTATTATTATTATTATTATTATTATTATTATTATTATTATTATTATTATTATTATTATTATTATTATTATTATTATTATTATTATTATTATTATTATATTATTATTATTGTTCTTATTGTATTACTATTGTTATTATTGTATTTTTATTATTATTGTTTAATTTATTTTTTATTGCTATTATTATTAAATATTTATTAAGGAATAAATAACATTTAATTGCACAAAATTCCTTTCCTCTACAACTTTTTCATTTCATAATTTTAAATCAGTTCATATACAAACAATATATTACAAAACCATCTTGAAACCAAAAATGGCATAATAACGAAAGCAACAACATCAAAGCTTTTTCACCTGCCAGAGGAACAAACGGGACATACACCCATCCCCATTTTCCACCTGTCAGCCTCGCGTTCTGGAAATTGAATAAGCATATAGCTATTGGTATCGGAAAAGCATTAAGCATAAATGAAATACCGTCCGAAAGACAGCTGCGACATTTTTCCCGTCTCCTCATTTGCCGTTTAATCAATTATTCATCCTCCCAGACAAAAGACACCGATGCGTTATTGAAGACGCGGAATCGGTGACGATATTAGCTGCTTGTCATGAATATCTCTTTTTACTTTTAGGAGACGGAATTAAAATACCAAAGGCTCGAGATAAGCGTATTATTGGCAGTATCGTTTATTCAACACACACGATATTCCTTACTAATAATAAAGCTTAAAGTCTGTGTCTCTGGATGTCTGGATGTCTGTTACTCGCATAGACCGTTCGGCCGATTTTCAGGAAATTTGGCACAGAATTAGTTCGTAGCATAGGGGTAAACACTAGGGTGGGTCGATTTTGACTTTTTTTTGAAATCGAAATCGCCTGTGGTGGGAAAAGTTGTGTATTGACATCTTAAGCTCATATATATATATATATATATATATATATATATATATATATATATATATATATATATATATATAAATAATATATATATATAATAAATATATATATAATAATATATATATATATATATATATATATATATATATATATATATATATATATATATATATATATATATATATATATATATATATATATATATATATATATATATATATATATATATATATATATATATATATATATAATAAATATATATATAATATATATATATATATATATATATATAAATATATATATATATATATTTGGCAATCAAAATGTATTTAGATCCCTCACCAGTCCCTGGAAATTTCACCAAATATGGAAAAAATGAAATTTATTTGTTATTTTTTAAATTTCTCATGTTTGATTTTTTTAATCACCCGTAGTGAAAATGATTGCCTAGTAAGATTCTTCACTCATAAGCAATAATAATAATAATAATCAAGCTCCGCTCAACCAGTGAAATTTGGAATATTTCCATAATTTTTAAAATCTTGACGTTTTAAAGCAAAAACTTTATCCAACACTTTTTTTTTAATTTAAGCATTTTTTAAGCTTTATTTTTCTTTAATAACACTATAGAATTCTTTAGGATTAAAACATAGGTATAAAAGATTAAAGTACCAGAAGTCCGTCGTCGCAGTTTTACAGCAGCTCTTCTCTCATTTTAATGAAGTATTAGGGGAAAATGACTAAGAATTCACCTCGGAGTTTTTTGTAATAAAGAAGTTTTACACCTTATACATTGCTTTGTTCTCAAATTTTGGCATTAATTTTCGGGAAGCCACTGTTGTACGTATAAAGCCATCATGGCGTGTTGCTCCACAAACAGATAAAGATGCTTCTGTCACAAACCTAACTGCTCTTTCTACCGTTTGTGCATGACATGGTAAATTCCACAACTCACTTTCAATAACGTCACCCGTTTTAGCTACTTTCTCAAGTTCCGCATTGGGTATATGTTTGGTGAGTGGAGGGTATGTAAGGGCACAATTTTGCCAATTTATCAATTCTGTATAGTCTTTTGCTTGAAAATTTAGAGGTGGAATGACAAAATCACGAACAGTTTCATTAGTAAGAGTTCGGGTCTTCAGGATTGCTCTGTAGTCTAATTTCCTTACTGAGGATCGCGTGCCGTTGATCATGGCTATCAGCAGGTTTTCTGGATGACCAAAAAAACCATTTCTTTATATAACAGGGTCAACTACTGTTTTCAGATTATCGCTAAGCTATCTTGAGTAGTGGATAACTTCACAAAGATGCTGTGCACCGGCTGTAGGCTCAGTGTACGCATAAAGGCTCAGTTTTAGTCAAAAACCAAACTTTTGCATACACTTTTATAATGTATTCTACAATATTCCCTATTTCCAGCGATGGCTCTTTTTGTACCAACGTACAAACGAAGTATTCTGTTTGCTGTTGTAAGCCACCTGGCATGAGATAGCTTTCCTGGTAATTTGGTGGACAGTGATGTTGAACAATTTCTTGAACATATTGCTTGACATATTTGATACAAGTAATTTTGTTCAGTGCCAAGTCCGTGTATCATTTGCTGACAAATCAAAAGCGATTTTTTTAAAGTTGACGATTGGTAGCTGCTTACATGTGCCGAGAAGCTTCCCTATAGGACCATTATATGTAAAATTACCTGTAGTGCTTCCATTAAGATGCCGTAACAGATAACGTAAAGGTAATTGGCATATGACTGCAAAAGGCCACTGCAACGGCCTTTTTAAATGCAGCTCAAACAGTCTTATTACACCACCTTTCACACCAGTACTGACTGCTGTTCCATCTGATCCTACTGCAATTAAATCCACAGTAGATACTTGGGTTATTTTTAAATGTCTAATATGCTTGATAACACTTCATTCGCTGTACCAATTCTTCTGCTCTGAGCTTTTCGTTACGATTTCTATTTGGTGCATATATGCTTGGCTAAGTGCCAAGAACAGGTCGATTTGTCAGACTGGGGGGAGGGGTGATTTAAATAGTTTCATTACATCACAGAGAAGAAGAAAAATAAACATTCGGAGGAATCACATCATCTGTCTCTTTGACAGTTAAAACTAAGCAGAAAGAGCAAAGAAAAAAGGCAAAACGCGCAATTTCAAATTCCCGGCAGGGGTGGTATATGTAATATGATATGATAATTATTTTATTCACAAACAAAGGGTCTTACTATTTACTATTTACACCACAGGTGATTTAGAAAAATACATAAGAAATGAAAAAAAAGTTTTAAAAAAAGTCAATTTTTACATATTTAGCGAAACTTTAGGGACATGGCAGAAGGTATAAATATATATTAATTACCAAAAAAATTTTTTAATGAACATTATTTGTCAATACACAACTTTTCTCACCACAGGTGATTAAAAGTATTATACATAAGATTTTTTTTTTTAATTTAAAAAATGTCAATTTTTACAAATTTGGCAAAATTTTAAGGGGCTGGCGGGGAATCTAAATATATTTTGATTTCTAAAAAAATTTTTATGTGATCATTTGATGCCAATACACAACTTTTCCCACCACAGGCGTTTTCGATTTATAAAAAAAGTCAAAACCGACCCACCCTAGTGAACACCTCAAAGCGATTATTTCGAAAATTCGATTTTTTTTTCTTTTTCTATTCCAATATTTAGCCACCATTGGTGGAATTAATTTCTCTGCAGCAATACCGAGCAAATTACCATAACTTGGACGAGTAAATTACCACAACACGGACGAGCAAATTACCATAACACGGACGAGTAAATTACCATAACACGGACGAGCAAATTACCATAACACGGACGAGCAAATTACCATAACACGGACGAGCAAATTACTGTAACACGGACGAGCAAATTACCATAACACGGACGAGCAAATTACCATAACATGGACGAGCAAATTACCATAACATGGACGAGAAAATTAACATAGCATATTAGCGAGAAATTCATTACCCATTATTTGTCATACAGGCGAACCATATGACTTTTTAATTTTCTACTACGGGAAAAGCCGTGCGGGTATCACTAATGTAAGAATAAAGATCAACTGTCTTTTACAGAACCTGAAACCTACAGGTGCTATTCCGAGCGCATCAATGCATAACTACCGATTAAATCAAATTGCTTATCAAAGATTTCTTGCCTAAGGATGTGTTGTAACTTAGTACAGTAGAGTGCCGATTATCCGGATTCTGATTTTCCTGGATCCGATTATCCAGGTGTGCAATTATCCGGCAAGAGCTATGCTGTCTGTTCTTTATTTTATATTATTCTAATTATTTCCACCGGTCAATATCGAAGCCACGGTTTTCAATCCCCGTGCCTATTCACTTAATACAAACTTATAAAATTGGAAGAGCAATAAAATTGTTAGTTTATAAACGAATAAATTATCTGTAGCGTGCGCTGCAAGTTTTTCTTTCAAATTTCACATGTATTTTGATAGCTATTAAAAATTCGCAGTCACGAATTTTCCAGACAATCTGTAAAAAAAACCCTAAATCTAAATGGGAGTTTAAATCTACATGAGGCTTTGTGAAATTAAAATCTACTTTTTAGTTTGTTTTAAAAACATGGTGAATTTGAAAATACTTTTTATTTCAATAGTTATTTGTAATTTAGTCCATTAAATCCTAACGTCTAAAACGTAGAATGATCCCTTATGCAATTCTGTAGAAGTGCTTTTACTACTAGTGCAATGCTAATGCAGAGAAAACAACACTCTAAAAACAACAATTTCAAAAATGACGAAAAAGGACAAAAAATTTGAATATACTGTGAGTCAAAATGGTTTCGACTACGTGGTATTCAAATTTGAAACATTCAAATACTCATCAAATACTCAAATCAACATGTGTGCTCATTTTTCAGGTATTTGTGCTCATTTTTGAACATGTAATAATTTCAAAACTGAGTATGAAATAATTCAGCACACTATTTGAAAACATGGGTATTCATTTTTGAAAACTTCATTTTCTCAGTGAACCAGTTCGAGCTACACTAGTTAACATGGAAGTTTTATTTATTTACTAGCAGTACCCGCCCGGCGATGCCCGTGCTGAGAATTTAAAGGAATTCCGTTGAGTAAAAAAATCCACGTCCCTCCCCTCCCCCCTATATAAAATAATCATCTTTCAAAAAAACCTTTTTAAGTCTCTTTAAAATTTAAAATTATTCGCAAAAACATTTTAAAAGATTTACAGAAGCTTTAAGACTCAAAATAATCGTCCAACTGTATAGTTCATCGCTTAACGTGCCAAGATTCCACAGTACCCTTTAGCGAATGAAGCAGTTTTCATCTGCAATTTGATATGTTTCAACAAATAACTAAAAAAGACATCAAATACTTCCTTTAAAATGTAAAATAATTCTGCAACTCTTTTGCTTGTCGCCAAACTCGACAAGCGACCACGTTACCGTTATATATATATATATATATATATATATATATATATATATATATATATAGCGGTGCCCATCCCCCATTAGGGCTATGGCACACTTTCCTTCAAATAGTACAATCCCCCCCCCTAAATGAGATCCCCTCAAAATGAGATAAAAAATCCTCTAAAAGTACCCCCCTTCCCTAAAAACTTAAATGGCGTAACCCCTCTCGTGGGCCCACCTGCATAAATACAAACAGACTATATATGTGTGTGTGCAGGAGAACATGAAATGTGCAAAACATGAAAAGTTCGCATCGATTTTTTTAATAACATGATGACTTTATGTTTTAAAAATGCGTGATTTGCAAAGGGATTAAAATTCTGTCTTCTTGTCACTCTGTTAGGAACACCCGACATCTAATTCCAGACAGGACCGAATCCGGGAAGGTATCGCCGCCCCCATAAATCAGCGCGTGGTATAGATTTTCCATTCGGAGGAAAAAGGAAGAAAAGAAAGGGTCCGGTCAGAGCCATAAGAAGGACCGTTCCCGGATAACAAATGATGATTGCCCGGGGCCCAGGCGGGTCCGGCTAATGACCCGGAGTCCTTTAATTACAATTATCAATAACGGCCAGGCCACGCTGGGACCCCACTCCATCACCTGAATGCCGGACACACTCTCCCGGATGCTCGCTCAACAATCGAAGAGGGGTCGCCCATCCATTTCGCCGCATTAATTGAAATCGCTGCCATCTCTGCCTGATACTCAGTTACGGTCGCGGTGTAAACAAATGCTGGATTGTTTCTCGGATTTGTATAAACCTAAGCTCTGTCATAGACTGCAATGGGATCGTCTCCGAAATTTTAAAAATATTTTTTTTCTGAAAGAGCATGCTTCAAAATATAGGATCTGACTATTTTTAAACAATTTGAATAAGTTTAATATTAAAAAAATTAAACTTAATTTGAATTTTGACCTCTTGAATCCAAATTATGTTTTTCGCAATCACAAGTGTGTGTGTAGGCATGTGTGTTTATGTTTGTATGCAGGTATGAGTGTGTGGGTAGTTGTGTGTATGAGTGTTTGTGTGTGGGGGTGGGGAATCTGTATATGTGTGTAGGCATATATGTTTGTGCCTGTGTGCAGGCATGTGTTTGTTTGTGTGTGTGTATGTGTAGGTGTCTGTATGTATGCGTGTGTGTGCATGTGTTTGAGTGTGTGTATGTGTTTGTGTATGTGTGTGTAGGCATATGTATGTGTAGGCGTATGTATGTGTAGGCGTATGTATGTGTGCGTGTGTGTGTGTGTGTGTGTATGTGTGCGTGTAGGAGATGGATGCAACCTGGAGACGGCTTTTGCTATAGGAGCAGCATCGTGAGGAGCCGGTCAACGGTGATGGTGCGGAGGGTGGCGGCGGGAAAATAAAATGATAGGACCTCAAAACAGTCAAATGAAAGCAATGAGCAATCGTGATTGCTCAAAAAAAAAAAAAAAAAAATTCTAATCGTTGCGTTTTCATTGTTTACTCTTCTGCCGATGACATCACAAATGATGAAATGCTATTCACAGAGCACAATACTTAATTCGCTTCTTTACTCACATGTGTTGGCAACAATATGGTTGATAGCAATCGTAGCGAGCAATATTTAATTCGCTTCTTGATTGTCGTAACGTGAAAACGCGGTAGACAGGTGTCCCAAAGTACGTCATTTGTGACGTCAGGAAGGCCACTCCATGTTTTCAAAATCGGACATTTGAAAAAAATTGATTAAAAATTAAGTGTTGGAAAGATGAAAGTTTTTTTCTGGCTCCTTGTTTTTTGAGCAATCACGATTGCTTATTGTTCTCATTTGACTGTTTTTGGCGTTACGCTGATTTTATTTTCCCGCTAGCACCCTCTGCAGCATCACCGTCGATCGGCCGCCTCACGATGCTGCTCCTCTTGCGAAAACAGTGTCCAGGTTGCGTCCATATTCTACACACACACGCATTCATGCACATACCTACACACACACCTACGCACATACACACACACACCTACGCACATACACACACATACACACACTCATGCCTGCACACAGACACAAACACACATGCCTACATACACAGACGAACGCGTACACACACACACACACACGAACGCCTACACGCACACCCACAGCACTGCATACACAGCACTCACACACACATACGCCTACACAAACACACACGTGCATACATACACAGACACACGCTCGTGATTGCGAAAAACATAATTTGAATTAACATGCCAAAAATTCAAATTAATAAAATATTTTTTTTTTTTTGCTTATTTTATCAATTTCCGTGACTAAAAGTAGTACTTTTGACTGAAAGAAAAACCCCATTATGAACATTATGATTCAATCATTATTTGATTCGATTCGCTGTTCAAAATTTATTAGTCGAAATAGACTGCATTGATTTCACAGGAATGTCCACGAAGGGGAAAGGAGTTCATGACAAATACTGTGACATTTAAATTCTTGGAATTGGGTTAAGTGAGATTGTCTCCTATTTTCAGGTGTCTTGTATTTCAGAGTTATGAGCAGGTCTGGATTTCATTCTCTGGTCAGATTATGCAACCGCAAAGAAAATGTTTACAAATGCTTTACAAATCCTCATGTACGCTCCTGTTTATGAAAATTGCAACACCATGAAGGAAGCATCATAGTTGAATGAAATTTAATGCACAGTTGAGTGGCAATGGTACAAATAAAGGATTACATTTTCAAACCAAACAAACAATAAAAATAGATAGAAATTAGTATTTTGTGTGGCCACCACGCGCCGCAATAAGAGCTGCTACACGACTCGGCATGGAGTGAAACTCGGCATGAAGTGGAAATTTTGAATATCTGCCTGCGGAAGAGTATTCCATATTGTTTTTATGCGCAACCAAAGTTCGTCTGTCGAACCAACAGGACGAGGCATATTTAACGTCTAGCATATTTAACATCGCCCAGTCACCATTAATGACGACGGTTTATCTTCGAAGAGCTGGGATCGAACCCGAGACCCTCCGGTCCCAATTCCAATACCTTACCGATCAGGCCACCACGGCCCACCCAACTGTTTTACTGGTGAGACTGTGTTATTTCAGGGAATAACGAAACGAAAGAATGGTCAACAATGAACGCTACCTACTGGAATTTAGGGTTAATCCACTGGAGTCAGGGTTACAATTTCAACTATCAAAATATCACCAAACAGGTAATTGCTCCATTCAAATATAGAAGCAATTTTCATCCGTCATACATTGACGGGCGATTTTCCAGTCTTCTAGGAAAGATTAAAAACACTGTGCTCTTTGCTTTTATTGTGCTGTGTGAAATGTCGTCCTAAGTTGAAATTTTGAATGTATAGGATCTAGTTGGGCACCTCTCCCTTTTTTTCTGCACTCAGATGATCCAAAGGGGATTTTTATTCGTTATTAGTGACAAATCAATATTAATTTCATTGCTAACTGAAATAATATGAATTGAACAAAACTTGACGTATCGGGTACTTTCCTTTCTTTCTTTTTTTTTTTTTGGCTGCTAAAATTTTGTTGCCAGTTTGACGTTAAATGGCCGAGCCTATAAAGTATTTGGTACTAAAAATAAGATATAAAATTCAGGATCAATTTAGCGATGTTGGCTTTCCTCCTCACACTCACAGAACCAATGTTAAATCTGTTCAAAATATAAGAAATAAATAAATACTTTTGCGCAAAAATGCAAAAGACAATTTAAAACGTTTTATCGTACAAAATGTGCAGATTACTGCATATATGTTGTTTTGCAGTTATTTAGAAAACGACTTTTAAGCATAAAACCTTTGAAATTATTATTATTATTCGGCTCAATTTATTATTTTTAATGTTTGGCCATGAGTTCATTAGTACTCGCTCCGATGATTACAGTCGAAATGCAAATTGCGTAGGGGAGACCGGGGCAAGATGACGAGCCGGGCAAGATGACGAATACCTTAAATTTTCCGTTTTCCAGAAGGTAACAGCATCAACTGGATAGCACTGGCTCTCCTATCCGTTGTTCGCTCAGCAATAGTATAGAGACGCTGAAATCGCCATATATGTGTTAGTTCTGAAGCTCTGATTGTTTATAGTTGCCACGATGTAACTTTTGTGCATATGTAAATAAGCTCTGCTATAGATACATATGAGATTTCTCGTGTTTCTTTAGTATTTATGAGTAACTTGGTTTAAATACTACCTATTGCCATGAATAAATGTTAATTAATCGCCATCCTTTATGGCAATAGAGACGAATCCGTTCAAAGAGGCAGTCCGGGGCACGATGACGGGCCGAAACGCGGGGCAAGATGACGAGCTCGTTGGTGATGAAACTGAGAATAATAGTGCTAATATTCAGTCCTAGATAGTAGAAAACCAACATATAAACCCTCCAGACGAAGCAGAACTTACGGTAATTGCTGATTCCGATGCACCAAAGAAGCCTGTTAGTGTTTCAGATTTCAATGCATTGCCTAAAGCAACACAATAAAAGAGAAAAAAAAGAAAAGGCAGAAAACTCAGCTCAAACATTCTTACAAGCACACCCATCAGAGAAATTTCAAAACAAGGAGAAAAACGGAAGGAAAAAATAGATTATTTAAAAAAAAAACAAGGAAAATAATCCCGTGAAGCTAAAAAGAGAGTAAAAACAATTCGAACTAAGTTCCTGTAAGTCTAAGTCTACACAATTTTGTGCCAAGCAATCCAGTTGCATGAACTTCAAAGGATGGTTTATAATATGCCCTGCTTTGTCCAGAGGAATATTGTGACCATCCAACAGATGAATGGATCCAGTGCTGTAAAAGTCAAGGGTGGTGGCATGAGGAATGTTCCAATTATGAAAATGGCATTTTTATTTGTGCTCATTGTTAGCCGCACAACTTAATACTTCAACATTACGCTGCAATGCATTACGCTTAATTTGATACTTTGTAAGATGTAAAAACACAGTTATCATTTCTTAAACTAAATAACATATTCAAATCATAAACTATGTCCAACCTTTTTCAATGTTGTCATCTTGCCCCAACGTCAAAGTCATCTTGCCCCAGTACTGGGGTAAGATGACGATTTGTTAAGGTTATGAAAAACTTAAAATATCCCTCATTATTTTTATCTTAGAAACTAAATGGCAATATATTTAATGCTACAAAGGACTACTGTAACAGTTTATGTAAAATTAATTTTACTATCCTTAAAAATAAATTAATGAACAACGAAAATTGTTAACATAGTCATCTTGCCCCGGTCTCCCCTATTTTAAGACTAAACATTTTTTTTTAAATGCAAATTGTACATGCTAACAGAATTGAATAGAGTTGAAATTTCTGTAAATTTTTTGACTTCTGCTGGATGCCGCAGTGCCACCATGCAGCGGGAGTTCCGTTAAGAAATTTTTTTCTTGTAAATATTCCTGGTTTTGATTTAAATATACATGAACCGTAATTTAATTTCATTGAACTAACTTTTAAGTTCGTTGACATACTTCAAATTCTCTTCAAGCAAGGAATTTCTAGTTTTCTTTCCACCAATTTTTCTTCATGTTTCATGGTCCGATTAAGCGAATAATAGTAAGTTTGCATCGTGGGATTTGTTTTGGATCTTTAAATTTGGATTCGAATTAGTGGCTGGTTCGATTAATCGGTATTCCAATTAAACGGATTCCACTGTATTTATTCGAAATTGTAATGTATCAAGTACACCAACTAAAAAGTAACCTGAAAATCTATTAAAAAGTAAATCATGTGTTGTATTTTGCCATAGGTAATTAATTTCTAAACTTTGACTGGTCCCATCAGAAAGTTCCGACTGATGTAGCATGTGCCCAAAGTAAGAAACCGTTAGCTCTCCTATAGCGGTACATTCATTACAGTAGAACTTCAAAAATCTAAACTAATTGGTTCCGTAAATAGTTTGAATTTTCAAATTGTTCGAGTTTCCAAAAAGAACCAAGAAAAACTGTATAGGAAAATAATATGCGATTTAATCGAATTAAATGGTTATATAATATGTATGGACGTGCCACTGCACTATGTAATTATATTTTCAAACAAATTTAACAAACTCACTGTTTATTCGCAACTCCAGAGCTCGAATACGCTACCTTGCAGTGATTAACAATACTAAAGAAAAAGGTAAAACATTCCATTCCACGTGTTTTCTTTGGGTTAAATTACAGGCTTCAGACAGTTTGTGGTGTAATGTAATTTCAGAAGAAAAAAAAAGAAAGCTTCCCACAAACACGTTGAAAAATTACTGTCATTCACTAAGCGTCAAAGCAAGTTATAAGTTACGGCACTTGTTTGTTTTACCTTTTTCATCCGCCATTAGACAGTAGCTCCAGTGCCCCCTATAGTTTATTGGAGTTGCAAATTGAACTTAAAGGAAAATTTTGTAAAACTTCGTGGGAGTGTTTTCGAATTGTTGACGGTTTCAGATTTTCGACATTCGGAAAAATGACGTCCTACTGTATATAGAAAATCTGCAACTTTGCCACATTTTAGTCGACGCATTAAGTAAGAGTTACATAACTCGCATTCGTGACATCTTTAAGCAACACATTCCTCCTGGGTAAAACTAGAGGAGAAACAGCTTATACTGGATATTCCTCCCAAATAAAAAATAATAAAATTTTAGAAATGAAAAATTTCATTCTGCCTGTGTGTCTAGTATTCTACTCCAAATGAAAACAGAAACTTTAAAAATTTCTCCGTTAAACTTTTATAACTAAAATGTTCCTGACTTTTTGATGTTATCTGATTTTTCCTCGCATTTTGCCTGTTTGCTGAAGAGTCAGATCTGAATGGAGAACGTTTCAATCTGCCATTTGAAATAATAACTTTCATTTAACAGATTTTTTTTTTGTCTGTTGGTGAGCACAAAACTGAATGAACCGTATCAACTTGATTCTGCTTTTTGTAAATGCATCGTTCGATGTGCTTTACATTAAATATTTATCTATTTATTACATCTGCAATGTTTAGATTTCTTTGTAATATTTAATTTTCTTATCGTCTGCACTAGCTATTGTTTTTTTTTTTTTTTTGTGATGGCAACGACAAAATAAATCAGATAGAATAGTTGAAATGCTTTGTGAGAATGTGAGTGTTGTTTCTCTCGCACGTTGTTGGCGTAGAATATAGTTTATATTTCCGTGATTATGTAATTAAAACTTTTTTTAAAATAAAGAATGAAGAGTTTGATTTCTTAACTGAAGTGCAGAAATATATTTATTCATTAAAATTCCTAGAAGTGGAATTAAAGAAACATCACACAAGTATCATTAGAATATACTATCAATATAAACTATAGTTCGCGAAGGGAAAAAAAAGTGGCAACATTAAAATCAAAGTGAGCAAGAGTCACTAACCTCTAGTCGTAGAAGATAGAGATGGAATTTAGCTTGAAGACAAAATATAAGCAGTAAGTCGCTTTCATCTGTTAAAAATAACGGCTATTGAAATGAAAAGTTGTTTAACAAAATAGTTTGGAATCGGATGTGTGCAGCAAACATCCAGTCTGATGAAATCTCAAAACAAAATGGGCAATAGAGTGAGGGGAGTCTGAGATTTTTACTTCCTTTTACAAAAAAGGAAGTATTGTGTTCGCGAAAAAAAAAATTTCACTCAAAAATCGCCCTTAACTTCCATTTTTCTCACCCCCGAATGAATGTTGAGTTTTTTTTTTCGACCCGACCACGCGTCGATATATGCCTAGGAACCAACAGACACCCGAAATATCCATAATGATGATTCCCGAGTTAATTACAACGAATTTTCTCGTGACGTCTGTATGTACGAATGTGTGTATGTGTGTATGTATCTCGCATAACTCAAAAACTATATCTCCTAGAAAGTTGAAATTTGGTACGAAGACTCCTAGTGGGGCCTAATTGTGCACCTTTCCTTTTGGTTGCATTCGGATATTCCTAAAGGGGTCTTTTGGCCTTTTCTGGGGGGAAATCATAGTTAATTTCGATTTAAACTCAAGTGGTGTTATAATTTGTATGACACTTGGCGATATATCGCCAGTCGTATCGCCAAGTTTTGTCGCTAACTTGGCGACAAACTTAGCGATGTTTTTTTTTTTTTTTTATTTAAAATTTGGTTTCAATTTGGCCACTGTTGGTGCTATTTAGAGAGTAAACAATTGAATCACATTAAAATTGCAAATAATGGGGAAATGACATTAAACTGGAGTAAAAGGAAGTCATGTGATGCATACATGAGCTTGTTTAAATGAGCTCACGAATCATCAAAATAAATCAATATTCATTTGAAAACGGTTTTTGTTCATTCGCAACTCCATGGCTTCATAAACAAAAATATATTAGAAGTAAGGTTTAGATTGAGTGGTACTGAAGTACGAATTCTTCCATGCATAATAATGTTTCGAAATTTTTTTCAGTAGGAGTCAATAGAATTTCTTAAAATAGAATTGGAAGTCAGTGGTGTCATATCGATTGGATTGCGACCACCAAACTGTCGGGCCTCCCCTCATGCAAAGCCCCCGTTGCTCATTTTTTCCCATCGCCTGCCATGGGAAAGTGGACACATGCATGCGGGTCACGTGACTGGCGCTCTCCGCCAATGAGGCGTAACTATCGTAATGACCTCTGGTCATCTCCCTGACCCTGGGAGATAAGAGAGAGAAAGGCGAATAGATATCCTCCTCATTTGCGAATCCGAAATAATTGTTCGCCAAAGGATTGCTCTCTCCCTCTCGAACCTTTCATTAATTTCTTTCTCGACCCCGGGCCATTAGGCTTGCTGTGCAGACGATGATCGTAACCTTATGGGAAATTCAGGGCCGGATAATGTGAGGGGCAAAGAGAAAGAGTTTTTCCAATTAGCTTATCATTGCTTCGGTCAAGGCCTCCGGAGTGGAACGGAAATCGAATCATTTTGGCTGGTTCCGCTGTTCTTTTCCATCCTTATAGTAGGGGAGATAGCGACCGAAATTTTACGACAATATATATAAGGCCAGAATTTTTTTAAATATTAGATTAGTTTACTTAAAAGAAGAAAACGCGAGTCTACCAAAAAGTTATCGTTGCAATAATTAATAAAAAATTTTGCAATATGTTGCAAAAACTTGTGAAATTGTATTATATATATAAGGCTGAAACTCGGTAATATTATTGATTACGTATAAACATAACGAAAAATATATGTCTACCGCGTCCGAAGCGTTGCCGTGCCGTGTCTACCACCCACGCAAGGTGCGAAAAAATCAGTCAATTTTGATTTAAATATATAAGCCTAAAATTTTTTTTAGTAACTGTTTACGATGTATAAAATATAAAAACAAAAGTCTACCAGTTGTGTTATGTTGCAAAGGCATGATAGACGTCACGGAATGTCGACCTCGTACCTCTATGTACCGTTTATCGGGATGCTAGCGCTCGCTCGAAAAAGTTTGCTTGTCGTCGTGAAATTTCAATAAATAAAGCTGATTTATTTTTTAATAAATAGTTTAAATCCTGTTTTTATTAAAATTTTTAGTCTACCGTGACTAAGAGGTTGCTTAGTCTTTAGTAGACGTTGCTTAAATTATAAAGTAGTTGGAAAAGTATGATTATTTTATCTTTTTCATTCTTTATAAATGGAAATTTTTCAATTATTATTTTTTTTCATGATTACAATTTTCTATCATATTTAAATTGATGTTCATACTTTTGTTACATTATTCATATATATATATATATATATATATATATATATATATATATATATATATATATATATATATATATATATATATATATATATATATATATATATATATATATTTTTTTTTTAACTTCTTCAAAAATATTTTGAATCACCACCACCTTTTCAAATACATTTCGTAAATGGGGAAGTAAAGCTGTTTATTCATCTACTGCGAAGAAAAGAGAAGGGAAGGACACGCCTTTAATAACCTTGGGTCTGGGGCCTGGGCCTGAGTAAGGCCACTATAGTGGAGGAGCCGACGCATCCGCCATTTTGGAGCAAACTTGATCCAGTGCTTCGCGGCGATAGCATTGCTGCTGATGTTTATATTTCTTTAGCATATGTTAAATTGGGTCAACAGATAATAGCCATCTGCAGAACTGAAAAATCTGTCTTACTGCATTTACTGGAAAATAACAGATTTTTTAAAAAATAATAAGCACTTTTCATAATGCACTCAAAAGTACAAAATAACTTTTCTGGGTCAGAAAGGACAATTTAAGAATTCCTGTAGTTTTCAAAAATTTCCAAGAAAATTACACCACAAACGAAGAAAAGTGCGGTTCTAGTCATGCAGAGAATGTTTTACCATTATCTAGCTTTCAATCATAAATTTGAGTGTTGAAACACGCATTTTTTTTCCTTAATGGGAAAGTTTGGTTTAAAATGACTTGAGCGCACTTTTCTTCGTTTGTGAAATCTTTTTCTTCAAAGAATTAAAAACTACAGGAACACTTAAATTGTCCTTTCTGACCCAGAAAAGTTATTTTGTCCTTTTGAGTGCATTATGAAAAGTGCTTGTTATTTTTTTTTTTTTTAAATCTGTTATTTTAAAGTTTTTCGTTTTCAAACAAAATTTTACTTTAGAATTTGATTTTTTAGCGTTACGTTGTACCTTAAGGTTAAACAAATCATTTAATAAAATTCTGAAGTCTGTAAGTGGTCTAGTTGCAGAGTATACGCAAAAGAATGGTTCACAACATATAAGTAACTTGGGATAAAGATCTTAATACGTCTTTTTACTTAGCCCCGTAATCGATTATTGGCATAGATGCATAGATGAGGATAAAAACCCTAAGAAAGCAACGTCAGTGAATAAATTTCATTCTTGCTCCAGAGGGACTTGATTCAAAATTTTCATTATGATTACTATTAACATTACATTTGCAAGGCAACAAAATTTGTAACAATGGATTTTATATTTAAACATTTAATGGGGAAATTACATCAAATTTGCTATTTTCCATCCTAACCGAAATAATGATGTTACTTCAGAATTTTAAATTTTCAGCCTTAAGTTGTACCTTAAGATTAAGCAAATCATTTAGTAAAATCCAGAAGTCTCTTAGTGATCTAGTTGCTGAAATATAAGCAAAAGTACGCCTCAGATTACTCCATGACAATCAGGCCAAGTGTAATAAAAGTGCTTAAAAAACATCAATTCTGAACAACCAAAATTTCTCATCTATGATGGATTCTTTTTATTATATCTAATGAAAGAAATTCCATCATCTAATGATATTGAGAAAATTATTAAGTATGTTCAGCAGTATTCGTAGCAATTGTTTTTGACACGTACCCCGTTTCCTTCCATAAAAGATAACGAACATATCGTCGCCTCAGAGCAACAGTAAGATATCTAATCCCAGAAATAACACTAAGATATCTTATTGTTGTTCTGCGGCGACGATATATTAAGCGGAACTCACAGAGGTCAAAAAATTCAGATAGGAGACTCTGCAACACGTCCGTCTGACTTTTTGAATCAATTAAAAAATATTACTTTTAAAGAAGATTTGCTAGAATATTTACTAACAAACTGGGAACGAGATAACAAAGCGATTTATTTTGAAGATAAATTTGTGTACATTAACTACAAACAGTGTTATAGATTTGAAACCATCAACAGAAAAGTTGTAAAAATAGTTGATCATACTCAATCGTGCCCCAGACCGCGAAAAATTCCAACACAAAAATGATTTACCATCTTTGTAATTTTTGAAGAGCTGCAGCCTCCATATGACGTCCACCTACGATGTTCAGATACTGATGTATTAGTTATAATATTGGCTAACATGAAGTTTTTGAATTCTTAAATAAAGGTCTGGATGGAAGTTGGCGTTGGAAAATCATTAAGAGGTATCAATGTCTCTGAACTTTACAAGAATTTAGGAGAAACCGTTTGTTCCGCCTTGGTTGCTTTACACGCAATGACTGGTTGCGATCAAAATCCGGCTTTTTTCCGAAAAGGAAAAGTTCGACCTTACGTTCTATTTACAAAGTCGGAAGAATACACAGGAGCGTTAAAAAATTTGAGTAAGCGATCGCACAATGTAAAATGCATGTCGCAAATTCGAATACAACTCGAAATTTCGGAAGAGTTGTGCGCCGAATGTACGGACAAAATAAAATGGAAAGAATTAATGATGCAAGAACCATGACGTTTTTAGAAGAGTATAAAAATTTTGAAAAAAGATAAAGTAATTCTCGAAAACGTGAAGAGTTTTGATCCGTCATCCTTAACCCTATGTTAGTCTGAACTTCGTGAACATTTGTTCAGAATAGCTTGCATTTCGCAAATTTGGACAAATTTTCATTTAAAAATTCTGACAAGCTTATCACCTCTTGATTGTGGGTGGAAAATTGAAGACAACTGAAAAGTTTTTAAATGGTTTACTGAAAACAATTACCGCAAGCAATAAAAGATGTTACATTCGAAGCATAGCCTTCTGCCTCACCACGTCGAATTTTCGAAACATCGCTTCGAGGTGCACTCTCCCATGCTACGAACTAACTTTGTGCCAAATTTCATGAAAATCGGCCGAACGGTCTAGGCACTATGCACGCCACAGAGATCCGGACATCCTACAGACATCCTCCGGACATCCAGACAGAGAGACTTTCAGCTTTATTATTAGTAAAGATTAATTAATATGCAAAGAACTGTTTATTTGATTATTTTTAATTATTTATTGTTATGTAAGATCGATGCAAAAAATTTTATTTCATAAGTACTTGATCATAAAAAATAAATAAATAAAAGAGGCATAATTTAAAAGGTCAAGACATTATTAATGAAAAATGAACTTCACTATAATTTTGTATATAATTTTAATTTTAATAAAATATTTTTTAATTTCGTTTCAATGTTAAAATTATTTTTTTAAATATGCTTAAATCATTCATACTTTTCCAACTACTTTATAATTTAAGCAACGTCTACCAAAGACTAAGCAACCTCTTAGTCACGGTAGACTAAAAATTTTAATAAAAACAGGATTAAAACTATTTATTAAAAAATAAATCAGCTTTTTTTATTGAAATTTCGCGACGACAAGCAAACTTTTTCGAGCGAGCGCTAGCGGCCCGATAAACGGTACATAGTGGTACGAGGTCGACATTCCGTGACGTCTATCATGCCTTTGCAACATAACACAACTGGTAGACTTTTGTTTTTATATTTTATACATTGTAAACAGTTACTTAAAAAAATTTTAGGCTTATATATTTAGGTCAAAATTGACTGATTTTTTCGCACCTTGCGTGGGTGGTAGACACGGCACGGCAACGCTTCGGACGCGGTAGACATATATTTTTCGTTATGTTTATACGTAATCAATAATATCACCGAGTTTCAGCCTTATATATATAAGACAATTTCACAAGTTTTTGCAACATATTGCAAAATTTTTTATTAATTATTGCAACGATAACTTTTTGGTAGACTCGCGTTTTCTTCTTTTAAGTAAACTAATCTAATATTTAAAAAAATTCTGGCCTTATATAAATAATGTATTAAAAACTGTCGCTATCTCCCCTACTATTAAGAAAACTCGTCCAAAAAGGGATTCGTCCCCTCTTCGTGTGTTTTCATAAGTCATTTCAGTGCCCGCCGCTAATAATATCCTTGGATTATAAAATCAGCTGCTTTTTAAAATCAAATCTTGAAAGAACAGAATCATTAAAAATACCAAAACAAGTTAAAATCATTCTTTAATAAAATAACTATCGCCGTTTTATAAAATCATTTATTGAACATCAAGCGTAAAAAATTGATAAAGAAGCCCCAAGAAGTGAAGGAATCGGTCTTAGATGACGAAGAATTCTCAGTGCCAAATTTGCCTCTTCAATGGATGTGAGAAAAGCGCTTACTGATATACGATGCATTGGAACAAAGAGAAAAACATAATGTTGAACATTACGAAACATTTTGTAAACTCTCAAACGATATTAAATCTTTGCTCTGCAATGGGGTCGTTTCCAAAATTTCAAAAGTATTTTTTTCTGAAAGAACATGCTTAAAAACATAGGATCTAACTATTTTTTAAATAATTTATTCTAGTTTAATATTTTTAAAAAATTACTTAAATCGGTGTGCTTCATTGTTTACATTTCTTGCCGATGACATCACAAATGATGAAATGCCATTCTGTGTTGCCATTCACAGAGCAAAATATTTAATTCGCATCTTTACTCACATGCATTGGCAACGATATGATTGATTGCAAGCGTGGAGTGTATTTTTAATTCGCTGCTTGGTTATCATAACGTGGAATCGCGGTAGAAAGAAGCAGCAAAAAGCATCATTTATGATGTCATTAAGGCCACGCCTTGTTTGAAAAATCGGGCAGTTAAAAAAATTAATTAAAAAATAACTGTTGGGGAAAATGAAAGAGTTTTCTGGGTCCATGTTATTATTATTATTATTTTTTTTTTTTTGCTTATTTCATCAGTTTTAGTAACTAAAAGTACTACTTTTGAATGAAGGAAACAACCCCATTCTGTAAAGCAAAAAACAATACTCAATATTTTAAGACAGTTGTGGAAGTGTAAGAAAATGTTTAGTTAAAATGACAACTGTATTTGAAGTACTTATAAATGAAGTAATTCATTTCGTTTTTCGAGTTCTGAAACTTCAAAACCTTTAATTTTTTTTAAAGGTATGCCGGTTTATAAAATCAAATGTCCCCAGAACGAATGTGATTTCAATAAGCGGCACGTACACTTCTATAAATGGACTAAATAATAAGTGGGATGCTGAACCTTGCGGGAAACGAGTATCCATTACGATACACTTCAGCTGAACTGTCTCAAAAACTATTAGGAAATTTTAGCCAGTGGAAATTTAAGCCAAGATTAAACTTTTGAAATTTATCTATGAGAAGAGAAAAAGCATGTCTGGTGATCTCTCTCCTATTATTTTTAAGGGAAGTACTCGTTTGGAAAACGTTTGAAGAAGTAAAACGCAAATCGAATCATTTTGGCCAATTCCGTTGTATTTTTCTACCTCTGAGAAAATTCGTTCATGAAGAACGTATCCCCTGTTTTTTGTGTTTTTTTCTGAGTCTTTACTACTAAAAATGCTGAAAATTGGGTACACTGTAAAAAATTTAGGAAACTTTTATGGTAAATATTACTGTAAAATAGTGTGTTTACAGTACAGAAAAAATTTACAGTAAATTGTTCCGAGAAAAATAAACGATTGCAGCGCCAATTGATGCACTATGTGACCTAGTACAGTGCGAAAAAGACAACATCGTATTTCCCTTTACTCAGCGTGACCAGACTGGCATGGTGGGCAGCCATACTGCTTGCCAAAACGAAAGTCCCGAGGTCGATCTTGCTGCTCAAATGTTGCTTTTTCTAACTCTCGTTTATTCTACCGTATAATTTAACAGTAAAATAGGATTTTACGGTAAAAGTTACTGGCAGCATGGATTCCAGTAATTTTTGCCGTAAAATTTCAGTAATTTTTACTTCCTTTTACAAAAAAGGAAGTATTGTATTCGCAAAAAAAGTTTCACCCAAAAAATCGACCTTAATTTCCATTTTACTCACCCTCGAATGAATGTTGAGTTTTTTTCGACTCGACCACACGTGGATAAGGGCCTAAGAACGTATAGACATGCGAAATATCCATTTTCACGATTCCCAATTTAATTACAACGATTTTTCTCGTGACTTCTGTATGTATGTATGCGCGTATGTGTGTATATGTGTATGTATCTTGCATAACTCAAGAACGGTATGCCCTAGGAAGTTGAAATTTGGTTCGCAGACTCCTAGTGATGTCTAGTTGTGCACCTCCCCTTTTGGTTGCATGCGGGTGTTTCTAAAGGGGTCTTTTGCCCCTTTTTTGTGGGAAATCATTGTTAGTTTCGATGTAAACTCGAGTGGTGTTATAATTTAGCGGACACTTAGCGATAGATTGCCAGTGTTTTTCCGCCAAGTTTTGTCGCCAACTTGGAAACAAATTTGGCATTTTTTTTTTAAAATCTGATTTCAATTTCGCCACTGTTGGTGATATTTAAATCACATTAAAATTGCCAGTAATGGGGAAATGACATTAAATTGGAGTAAAAGGAAGTCGTGTGATGCACATATCAACTCGTTTTAATAACAGTATAGGATACTGAACTGAAGATGTTGAGGACTTAATTTTGCTTACTCATACCCGTTTTAAGCAGCGCTGTTTTCTTTTTAATATAAATTTTACAAAATGTTAGAAGGTCTGACTATTTGAAACACACTTAGCCCATTTTTAGTGATGTTTACATGCATTATTTTGAGTTCTTCGAAAAAATTGCAGTTTCAATTTTAAGTTCGGTAAGTCCATGACCTTTGTGATGCGTTAGAATCATTTTAAGAATGTTGAGGTTTTATTTATTTTCATTTCCATTAATGTTCATGTTCAATTCTCTTGTGAAAAAGAGCAGGGTTGCCTTCCCTTTCTTGATGCTCTCGTTTCTCGTACTGAATTCAGTTTCGAAACTACTGTTTATCGCAAAACTTTTGCTGTTTCTTTACCTCCTCGTAGACTATAGTCTCATCACCCTAGTCTGATACATTCTGCTGTTAATACTTTTGTTTATCGTGCTGTTAGTACTCGTTCTTTACAGGAACTTCTTAAAGCGATACTTAACTATCTTAAAGCTGTAAGAGTTGATAGAAGTTTGGTATCCTCAATGGGGTAAAAATAATTAAAAAAATTCTAAGTTGACATCTTCAGTTCGCGCATGAGGCTGAAAGTTTGAAGAAATATGCTAAAAATTGATTTTTTCAAAGAATAATCAAATTAGTTTTTTTTTTTTTTTTGAGCAATCACGATTGCTTATTGCTTTCATTTGACTGTTTTGAATTCCTATCATTTTATTTTCCCCCCGCCACCCTCTGCAGCATCACCGTCGACCGGCTCCTCACGATGCTGCTCCTATAGCGAAAGCCGTCTCCAGATTGCATCCATGTCCTACATACACGCGCATACATACACAACTACACACACACACGCACACATACACACACACAAACACACACACGCATACACCTACACACATACACAAACACATACACCAAAAAAACACATACACACACGATAACATACAGACACCTACACATACACACACACGCAAAAACATTCACACACACATACACACAACTACCCACACATTCATGCCTGCACACAGACACAAACACATATGCCTACACATACATATACATACCCCGCCCCCACGCACACAAACACTCATACACACAACTACCCACACACTCATACCTGCATACAGACACAAACACACATGTCTATGCACACATACCCCCTACACACAAACACACATACCCCACACACAAACACACACGCCTACATACACACACTCGTGATTGCGAAAAACATAATTTGAATTCAAGATGTTGAAATTCAAATTAATTTTTAAAAAAATTTAATTTTTACAACGCAACAGCCATAAAATGTCAGCATATAGCGTAGTTTGAACCTAAAAATATTTTATAGCTTCTACATAAGATCTTTCGTTTGCGCACACGCCTTAGATTGGGCAGGACTTTTTAGCCAAATTTAAGGCGCATGCGCAAGCGAAAGAGCTAACGTAAAGGCTATAGAATATATTTTTTTTTAGTTCGAACTACGTTTTATACTAACAATTTATGGTTGTTGCATTATGAAAAAATACAAATAACTAATTTTCAAACTTTCAGCCTCATGCTCGAACTGAAGATGTCAACTTAGAATCCCCCCCCCCCCAATTGAGGATACCAAACTACAACTTTTGAGAGGTAACGCGATTTCAAAATAAAGAAATCGATTTTTTTTGCACCACCCTACTACCCACCTACTTAGACTGATTTCATTTGTAAAAAAAAATTCTCATAATGGGGTTGTTTCCTTCAGTCAAAAGTAGTACTTTTAGTCACTGAAATTGATATAATAAGGAAAAAAAATAACATGGATCCAGAAAATTATTTCATTTTCCCAACACTTATTTTTTAATTATTTTTTTTAAATGTCCGATTTTTCAAACAAAGCGTGGTCTGATGATGCTTTTTGGCTCATCTTTGTACCGCGTTTCCACGTTATGATAATCAAGAAGCGAATTAAAATTGCGCTCTACGCTTGCTATCAACCATATCGCTGCCAATACACGTGAGTAAAGATGCGAATTAAATATTTTGCTCTGAGAATGGCAACACAGAATGGCATTTGCTCATTTGTGATGTCATCGGCTGGAAATGTAAACAATGAAGGATCACCGATTTAAGTATTATTTTTTAAATATTAAACTTAAACAAATTATTTAAAAAATGGTTTGATTCTATGTTTTTAAGCACGTTCTTTCAGAAAAAAATATTTTTAAAATATTGAAAACGGCCCCATTAACAAACTAATGTTCTTAACAGAACTTTCATCCCATATATATATATTTTTTTTTTGGGTATTCTTTTTATCTGTGAGCGATCAGGTTGTTAAGATTCTTAAACGCTTCCAATTCTATGAGATATTCTCTCCAACTATTGAACTTTCTTCCTCTTCCTTTTAAAAATTCCATTCATCCCCTTAGTTGTGGTGAAATTTATAATATTAATTGCAATTTCGGTCTTTCCTAGATAAGACAAGCGCTGCAGGCTTTGAAATTTCATTTGAAAGAGCATCAAAATCACGTGAAAAAGCAGGAATTAAATAAGTCTAATATTGCCCAACATTGTTGAGTATCGAATCACTCTTTCGATTTTAACTCTTATGAAATTCTCCAAACATACCCCAATTCATCAGATCTTGATTTTTGGTAACCTTTCCATAACTTTAGGAATAGTTCGATCTTAGTAAACGGGATTAAAATTATTTCGTACTATTTGCTGTTTGGTTCCATTTTTATAATTTTATCTTTGCTTTCATTTGCCTTTCTTCCTCTCCCATTCATTTTTATCTCTCTATTTTTATTATTTTCCCCATCTATCTAGTGTTTATTTTTTACTTGCTTCCATTTTGTAATGCAGTTGGCATCCCCCACCCCCTCTTCTGCTATTTGTCTTCATTTTTATTTTTCGAATTTTGTATTTTATTCACTTCCCGAAGTCTTATGTTTTTCATTCTAACCTTCTTTTCTTTTCTTGCTCTTCACGATTACTGAAACTCTTTTTTTTTTTTTTTTTTTTTGTTTTAGCTTTAGTAGCTTAACCTATCGCCAATCAAATTCTCTCTTGCGTGCGTTTTGTACCTGTGAGAAAGCTCTTGCTCATTGTTTGCATTCCTATTGGTTTCTTATGGGTTTATAATTTTCTCATTGGTGTTCGGTTAATGCGCTATTTTTACTTTTTAGCTACTTGCTTTTCAGTCTCGTTGCTTTTCTCGGATATCTTTGCATCTACAAGTTCACTTTTTTGGCATTTAAAAAGATGTTCCTTGTGACGCCGAAACACGTGTCTGCAGTAATATGCAAATTTTATGCGATAAAACATTGTTCTTTTTACCCGACTGCGCGTGCGCGACGCAAAGGAGGGTAATGTGTTTATTAATATTACCTTTCTGCACAAGGCTATTTATTTATTGCGTATTTTATTTGTTTGTTGTCTTCTTGTAAAATACTATTCAATTTATAAAAATTAGAACTATTAGAATTCTAATAAATAAACATTTTTTGAGGTTGAGGAAGAATATGGCTCCGAATTATGGCAAGATTTCTTTTTCTTTTTTTTTTGAATTCAATAAATAACTATTCTGAAAATATCGTTAAATAAATAAAAGTTTTTCGAAAATGGATAGGAGAGGAGAATGAAACATCTTTTATGAGAAAGTTGGAAATACAGAGGGATTGGAAACTGCTACGGGTGAAGAATCATATTGCTCTTCCAATAACGGGCATCAATAGAATTTGTAAAGATATGTTTGTTACAAGCATACTGCAATGACAAGGAAACTAACTTGCAGTGCATGAGGAATTCCAACTAAAAATGTGATAGCTATGTTAAGGAATCGATGATAGTAAAATAAAATCTTTTTTTTTCGCTCTTTCTTTTTTCCTTTTCTTTTCTTTACTAATAATAAAGCTAAAAGTCTGTGTCTCTGGATGCCTGGATATCTGATATGCGCATAGCGCCTTGACCGTTCGACAGATTTTCATCTGGCACAGAATTAGTTCGTAGAATAGGGGTGAGCATCTCGAAGCGACTTTTCGAAAATTCGATTTTGTTCTTTCTCTATTCCAATTTTAAGAACATTTTACACAGCAAATTATGGGGAGTAAATTACAAAATTATCATAACGTGAACCCGTAACATGGGCGAGCAAATTAACATAGCAAATAGGCAAGAAATTCATCGTCCATTATTTGTAAATATACAGGCGAAACAAATGACCTTTTAATTTTCTATTACGGGCAAAGCCGCGCAGGTACCGCTAGTAAGAAATAAATTTAATTCGAGCAAAACAATCCTATGACAAAATCGTACCGCACTAAAAACGAATTGAAAATCGAAAAAAAGTTTACTGACTAAGTGGGAAGTTCTAATAAGTAGGTAAAAGTTATAAGGACTAAGAAGAGAAATTAAATGATTAGTTTCCAGAAATTTTTTTTAAAAGCATAAGAGAGAGTACTTGATAGAAATTTGATAGATTTCAGGAAAACGTATATGAAACGAAAGAAAAACTAAATTCTTAACGAAAACAGTTTTTAGAATTAGCGGAAATACCTACATAATTAGTTAAAATTTAAAAAAACGGAGGAAAAATTTTAAATGTTTCAGTAAAAAAAACTGATTATTAAAGAAAGATTAGGAAGGAACGTTAAATGAACAACTAAAAATTTCAAACAACTATGAGAAAAAACTGAACGACTACAGTAAACAATCTTAAAAATTCAAATGAATATTCTAAATGACAAGAAAAAGATATAATAAACTCTACATTTTTTAAAAGCAGATTGAGTGAAAATTTATTTGTTTATTTATTTATTTATTAAAAGCATTGCACACTACAGAAATAATCCAATTACAGTGGCAACAATATAGAAAATGCAATTAAAATAAACTATACATTTAAAATATTAAAACATAAAGATTTAAAATTGTAAAATGACAAGTTAAAAATATCTAAATCATGACAATGAATGTTTAAAAGTTTGTAAAATTTAAAAAGACAAAAATTATCAACATAATTCCGTCTGGAAAAAATATTTTTAAAAGAAGAATGACTTCCAAGAGTCCTACTTGGGACAGCAAGTTGTATCGAATTGACGATGTCTGAGCAGTCAATTAAATTATATAGAACCTTGTAGAAAAAAGGGCTGGAAACTAGAAAAATTGCTGGAAACTAGAAAACATTTCATATGACTACAGTGAAACCTGTGTAAGTTGACCACTTGCGGTGCACTACTTTTGCGGTCAACTTGAACAGGTGGTCAACTTATAGAGGTTGAATTATATGATATAGATCTAACTCTGTGCCAGAAAATAGCGGTCAACTTAGACAGGTGGTCAACTTACAAGGGTGGTCAACTTTACAGGTTTTACTGTATTTGAAAAATAAGTTTAAAAAAAAACATTATTACATGCTAAATGAAAAATGCTATTAAGTATGGGAATCTTTAAATGATTAAAGACAGATTGTTAATGAGTAATTGAAAACCTCTAAACACTAATCGAACATTCTGGTCCTACAGAAGTGGAAAGATAACGACTATAAGAAAATTATTCTAATGCCGTAGGAAACAATCCTATGAATTCAGGTGAAAATTCTTCCATATTAAAAAATAAATACAGCCGTCCCTCCTATAACACGGTAACTGTACAACACGATTTAGATATTACAAGGTGCAGTCGACTCCCGCTACAACGCGATTCAACTTACGCGAAATGGCTATAACGCGAATTTTTCACCAGTTACGAATTTTAGAGTTAACGCGAATTTTTCGTCCACAACACAATTTTTAGAAGGAAGTATCGGCTCTGATTTTGGCTACTAAATATTGATTTCGTGAATGTTATTACACCCCTTTAAGCATCACTGACAGCGAAAGTTCCCACATCAAACTACTCTACGCATCGAGTTGTAGGTGCACCAAATAATCATTCAGCATCCTTCATTTATTCATTTTTTTTCATTCTAATATTAAAGTTGATTAAATATATTGGTATCTTCGTGGTATCTTCATTTAAACTTTGTAAAGATGGAAATAAAATGACAGTTTCTGATTTAAAAAAAAAAGCTAAGATTCTCAAGATGCTTTAAGAACTACAAAACGTCGACGGTAGCACGACAATAAATATGATTGAATCTTCCATGCGTACTATTAAAAGTCAAAACAAAGAGATATTCGTAAAGGTTCAGAACTTATTTTCAGTATGAAAGCTTGCAGAGCTGTCTAGCAAAGTAAATATTATGAAAATGGAAGCTGCTCTTATATTATGGATTTAAGAGATCAGGAAGAGGATCTGTTGCCACAAATTTGAAATGTTATAAAAGAAAAGGCGAAGCAACCGTGTTTAAAAATGTATTACATATGAATAACGATCTGATCATCGAGCATAAATCACCATTATCTTCATTTTATACAGTAAAAGTTTAGCTCCTTATGTAAGAAACTGTAGTGTATAGTTGAAGGATGCTTCAAAGCAGTTTGAGGGGTGTTTATAAAAGTTTAAAAGAATTTGGTATGCTTTAAAAAAATGTATACATATATTTTTTCACAACGCGAAATTTCGACTTACGCGAGAAGTCTTGGAACGCATCCCTCGCGTAAGTCGGGTTTCGACTATACTAAATTTGTGATTATTATAACACGGTTTCGATATCACACGTTACGAAACTTGAATTTAATACTTCATGGGTTTGATATACCACGATTGCTATCTTTAAAAAAGATGGAATTTTATTTTTGTTTAATACATTCTGTTAATGTTTATTAACTCTAACAAGTTTTTACTTCGTTTTTATGAAACTTAGTTTCGATATAACACGATACACATCCCTTGATTTACATTATTTCTAAGCCTCGTATAACACGGTTTCGATATAACACGAAACGCTGTTTCGATACAACCTGATACATATTGACATGATTTTTGCTATGTAACTAAAATTTTATTTGGAACTAAAACATTACTGTAAATTTTTGCTATGTAGTGTAAAAACTAAGTTAAAAAATTATCTTTAAAAAAGTTCCGTATAACACGGTTTCGATACTACACGGAACGAATTAACCGTGTTATACGAGGGACGCCTGGATTACTTGAGCAATGGGTATGATTGTACACCAGTTGTCTTTGCACAAAACGCTGACCGGACGTGGGATATTTCCTTAAACGTGGATCCTCCCCTTCCCATCTCGAACCAATTTTTTTTTTGCCACTTTCGTGAAATACATTTGTGCAGAAAGTAACGAGCTGATGTGTGCATCACATGACTTCTTTTTACGCCAATTTAATGTCATTTTCTCATTATTGGCAGTTTTAATGTGATTCAATAGTTTACTCTCTAAATATCACCAACAGTGGCCAAATTGAAACCAGATTTTAAAAAAAAGAAAATCGCCAAATTTGTCGCCAAGTTGGCGACAAAACTTGGCGAAAAAAAGACTGGAGATATATCGCTAAGTGTCCGCCAAATTGTAACACCACTTGAGTTTACATCGAAATTAACAATGATTTCCCCCCAAAAAAGAGCAAAAGATCCCCTTAAGAACATCCGAATGCAACGAAAAGAGAAGGTGCAGAACTTGGTCCCACTAGGAGTCTACGTACCAAATTTCAACTTTCTAGGACATTCCGTTCTTGAGTTATGCGACATACATACACGCATACACACATACGCACGGTTTGGGGTCAAAATGTCGCCACCGAAATGTCGCGGGACAAAATGTCGCGGCCAAAATGTCGCCGGTCCAAAATGTCGCCGGGCCGAAATGTCGCTTGTCCAAAATGTCGCCAGGCCAAAATGTCGCCGGTCCAAAATGTCGCCAGGCCAAAATGTCGCAGATCCAAAATGTCGCCGGCCCAAAATGTCGCCGGCCCAAAATGTCGCCGGGCCGAAATGTCGCCGGTCCAAAATGTCGCCGATCCAAAATGTCGCCGATCCAAAATGTCGCCGGTCCAAAATGTCGCCGGGCCGAAATGTCGCCGGTCCAAAATGTCGCCGGCCCAAAATGTCGCCGGGCCGAAATGTCGCCGGTCCAAAATGTCGTAGAACCAAAATTCGCTCATTCAGTTGGTAAGAAAAATGCAAATGTACAAAAATGCTGTTTAACACCAAATTTGCAGAATAAATGATTACTGCCTTTAATGAATGTCTTCGTTAAAAATGGGACTGGACTAACTGAGTTTCTTGATGAATTCTAAAAAGATTATTCCGTTTTGATTCGCAACTCTCGGCTGTTTTTCAGCAAACAAATAGAATACAAGCGTTACGTTATCTTATTTCTTGTGACTCGCTATCTACCAACTGTAAAACGTTCTGACGGCGTTCAGTTCTGACGTTCGATAAATTATTTTAAACTTTTCTTCAAGAATAGTGTGCGTTTGTATGTGACCGATTTTTTGGGGCCATTCTACGTGAAAACCTGTAGTAAGAATTCGAACGATACCCGCAAGTACCCATATATGATTTAGGGCTGCGTGGTTTTTTTGCGTCGATTCGTTCAAGATAGTGGAGTAACTGAACGTTTTCATCGATATGCGTGACTGTCATTGCTCAAAAAATGATGAACGGAATCAAATAAAATGTTAGGAAGCAGCAGGGGGACAGATTTTGGGGCCAATAACACCAGAGGGTGGAGCAATCGAATGTTTTTTTTCCTTTCTTTTTTATTATCCGTGACTGATATATCTCAAAAAGTAATACAGTAGACCCTCGTTTTCAGCAGGTTTATTTTACGCGGTTTCGATTATACGCGGTTGAAGATTTGACACCTTTATTTTATTTACGCAGATGAATTTCGGTTTTACGCTGATGCGGCAATGCAAACAGGTAACATTTTCCTCTCTTTCAAAACCCAAGCTCCTATAGATTGCAGATTACTCGCAACTAACTGCATTTTTGCGTGCTAATAATCAAACTTGGGTCCTTGGAGACATTTTATGCGATTGGTTCCAGAGCTTTTTCCATTAGAAGTAAAGTGATTAAACTCACACAGTTCAGAACTCACTGGAAGAAGAGCTTTTAGGAGTGACAAAGGAGGTCAAAACCAACGAGGATACCGACTCCGGTGACACACAACCAAAAACGCTCACATTGAAAATTTTGAACCATTCGTAGACAATAGAAATAATCTTTTTTTCTGATTTGTTGGTAAAGGAAGATTTTATCAAGGAAATGACGCAAGTGGTCATGGATGCATTAATGCTCAGCAAAGAATTAGAGGAAAAATTCTTAATGACTACCAAAAGACTATCATAGCCAGCTCTTCTTCATAAACAGAACACGAAATTAGTTTGTTTTCTTTATGCATATTATGCATAAAAATCGATATAAGTACACATTAAACTTTTCATACAATTAGTCATCACTAGAATGAAGTATTTTTTTATCTACGGAACCTAATCCCTATTTTGAACCCATTCCCTATTTTTGATATTAGGTCTCAATTTACGCGGTTTCGATTTACGCAGCATTTCCGTGGAACATAACACCCGCGTAAAACGAGGGTCTACTGTACAACGGTTAAGACAAAATTTGGTCTACAGGTATATCTTAAAGGACGAGTTGCTCATTTATTTTTGGCTTCAGTCATCCCAAAAGGATGGATCACCGAATATTTTTTATCGTTTTATGTGACTGCTATATCTCAAGAAGTAATGCGAGGATTCATACAAAAATGTAGTATGCAAGTGAAATTAAACGAAAACAAGCCTTATTTTCGTTCTAAAGTTGAATTTCGTAATCGTTTACGTGAGTCAGTGTAATTAAATAAACAATGAAAAATATACTGAATTTAAATATGAGACGTTGAGCAAGATAACAATAAAATGTAAATTAGGCGTGTATTCCTCTCATTTTTGTAGCACTTTAACTAGCGTGGGTGTTAAATAAAAACTGAGTTTGCATTCTTATACAATTTGCGTAGTAAAAATTCAATAATTAAAACAGCAATTTTTTCTGAGAGGGAAAAACTTATTTGTTTATTATTATTATTATCAGTATTCTTTTCTTTCTGAATTACCAAGCTATATTGAGCTAGAACTATTACTTTTTGAAACTCATTTTAAAAATAAGTCTAGGTCAAAATTGATCTGAATAATCTCATTGATATCAGTTATTTCACCCTACATTATGAAATTTTTTCTTTTCTATTTAAAATTGGAAAATGTGATTAAGCTGACAAGCGCTACTTCGCAAGCATGAAAGTATCCTCTTGAAAACCTCTAATAAAATAGCTGTTCTGAAATTGTCCCCCTTGATGTTCTATCGAATATATAAATTTCATGAATGTTGAGAATTGAAAATATTTGTCATCGCGTAGAGTCGTTTTTCAAAAATCTGAGTGAAAGACACCTGTTTTAGCAGTTACGGGTTTCATTGATTTCAAAAGATTTGACGGTGAACATTTCGACGTAATTTCAGAATTTTACTCATAAGACAGAGTTTCCACGGCAATAATCTGTCATCTCTGTTAAACATTTGTTTTGCTGTCCCAAAATCCCGGTCGCAAAGGACATACAAATGTCCTCTCAGAGGAAGGTCTCGAGCAGTCTTGTTAAACTTCTTCAGTTTCATTTCCAGAAAAAGTCTCAGAACAGTTTTGATCTTACTTTAACCAACGTATATCTCACTGAAAACGTACAGTTTTTTTTTTTTTTTTTACAGTTCTTAGGGTGATGTTAAAAAATCTATGAGAAAATTAAATTTCATTAAGATACCTTTCTACTTTATTTCCACCCTGGCCCGTGATTTCGAATTTTTCCAGTGAAAGGGGAGAGGGAGGATAACGGGCATATAACCAATGCAAATTTCATAGGATTGCTATAAAAAGCACTTCCACTTGTATATATAAAAAAAAAATTCAAAGTCGGGGGCCATTCCGCCTGATCCCCTAAATTACTGACTTGTCGCTAAGGTAATTATATGCTAGAGTGAAGGAGTTATTTGTTTTTACTTCATTACGCCAAAAAATACAAACCGCCTATTCTCTTGCCATATTCACATCGCGCCTCACTATTCTTTCATTCGCCTTTAGAACAGTTTAGTTTTACTTCCATACCAATTTTTTGTCTGAATCCTTGCGTTACATCTTGATCCTTTGCGTTACATCTTGAGTATTATTATTAATCAGATTAAACGAGAAAGAGAAATCCGTTGGAGCAGCCTTTCGCATGTTTACGTTCGTAATAGTATACAGAAAAACGTATGTTTTTCTGAAAACTATTAATTTTCTGAAATTAATCTGATGTTTACGAATTAAGACAGGAGAAAACGTTTGGAATTTTTGAAGGAACTTACTTTGAAAGGCAATTAATATTCTTTCGCAACTTTTATGCTGAAAAGCATCGACGTACATTTAAATTTTTCGTACCAATTGAACTAGCGAATTTTGGGCCGGCGACATTTTGGACCGGCGACATTTTGGACTGGCAACATTTTGGGCCGGCGACATTTTGGACCGGCGATATTTTTGACTGGCGACATTTTGGACTGGCGACATTTTGGACTGGCGACATTTTGGGCCGGCGACATTGTGGACTGGCGACATTTTGGGCCGGCGACATTTTGGACCGGCGACATTTTGGACCGGCGACATTTTGGACTGGCGACATTTTGGGACGGCGACATTTTAGACCGGCGACATTTTGGGACGGCGACATTTTGGGACGGCGACATTTTGGACCGGCGACATTTTGGCCGCGACATTTTGGCCCGCGACATTTTGGCCGCGACATTTTGGGCGTATACCCATACGCACATACATACGTACATACAGACGTCACGAGAGAACTCGTTGTAATTAACTCGGGGATCGTCAAAATGGATATTTCGTTTGTCTGTACGTTCCTAGGCATATGTCCACGTGTGGTTGGGTTGAAAAAAACTCAACATTCATTCGGGGGTGAGCAAAATGGAAATTAAGGCAGATTTTTGAATGAAATTTTTTTCGCGAATACAATACTTCCTTTTTTGTTAAAGGAAGTAAAAAAGGAAGTGAGTTTTTGGGCTTAAAGTCATCCGATCAAAGCAACGAGAATGAAGAGTAGATAACTTAAATAGTAAAAAATAGCCAAATAACAAAACAAGCAAGGCAAAATGAGACTCAGAGTCGAAATTTATTACACCGTTAACTGTTACGTGATTCCCCCTCAAGAGAAAAAAAAAATCTTGAAGGGACTCATGTAATAAACTTCGACTCTAAGTTTCATTTTGCCTAGCTTGTTTTTGTTAATCTGCCGTTTTTACAATTTAAGCTGCCTACAGTCCATTCTCTTTGCTTTTATCGGATGACTTTAAGACCAAACACTCATTTTTTTGCATTGAAAAAGGGGTTCCTTGAAACCCCAATACGCGTGTCTACAGCTCTCTACAAATTTGTGCGATTTAATGTTGTCAAAAATTCTTTTTCTTAAACTCCCAAGAAATTTTCAAAAGTCGTCATTTATTCGTGTGACTGTAACAATCAACGAGCAAAGGCAACAAAAGGAGAATAATTCTCCATGTTACCTCCAAGTCAACGCAATCTTTTAATTACAGCTATCACCAATCGTTGAACCCTAATTAAATCGACTCCGGACGAGAACAGCTTTATCATCATCAAATTATAGTCACCCGTAACCGTGACCCATTCCAAAGAAAGTTCCAAACTTTCCCCCTTGTACACAATAACAACGGTGTCCATCTCAAACCCTTTAACTGCGACCATGCCTTTGGAGAGCAGAGAACACAGGTCTCAGAGTCCAGGGCAAACAGTACAGCCTTAGGGCAGAAAGAGGTGGACTAATACATGACACTCCTTTCGAAGGATCGAACGGGGGGTCGGGGGGGGGGGAGAGATCGAACGCCCCGGGGTTAGTGTTCGTCCACAGCTGCATAAACATACCATGGGAAGAGTCCGAGGATCTTGTTATAAAAGTTGGTCATGCGAAATCAGGACCGAATTCGCTCCAACGGTTGCAGTTACGTTGTTTCAGGGTTATAAACGGCATTTTGTTATTTACTCTTTCTGGGGATAATTCGGTTTTGTAATTTGATGTTATTGCTGAAAATGTTGGTGTTTTTCTATGTCCTGTTTCATGTTTACATCATCAAGACACTTATTGCGGGACTTAATTGCAATAAGTTGGTGTTAACTTTGTAAAAATGAATGCTATAAAGTTTTAATATTACTTAATAAATTATGCATTGTTTTAATTTATCCATTTATGGGCCATTCGATGTGACGGAAGGGACATTTTGAGTAGTTGTCTCACAAGATTCTGTTTCATAAATGCACATAATACAAGATAGAAATTTTATTTTTGATAGAAATAGTAGTAAATATTTGTCCTAAGAACTATATAGAACATCAAAAGTCAGTCAGTTGTCAGTAATTGAAGGACGTGCAATAAAATGCCCGTGACGGAACGGGAGCAATACGAGTCACGTTCCGTCACGGGCATTTTATTGCGTATTCATCAATTATTTTTTTTAAAAACGATGAATTTAATGCTTTGGGGAATAGGGTCGTTTCCAAAATTTTAAAAGTATTTTTTTCTGAAAGAGCAAGCTTAAAAACATAGGATCTGATCATTTTTAAAATAATTTCTTTAAGTTTAATATTTAAAAAAAATACTTAAATCGGCACTTTTTCATCTTTTAACGCTTCTGCTGATGACATCCCAAATGATGAAATGCCATTCAGCGTTGCCATTCACAGAACAAAATATTTAATTCGCATCTTTACTCTCGTGTATTGGCAACGATAGGGTTGAAAGCAAGCGTAGAGCGCAATTTTAGTTCGCTTCTTAATTATCATATCGTGAAAACGTGATAGAAAGATGCGTCAAAGAGCATCATTTGTGACGTCATCAAGACCACGCCTTGTTTGAAAAATCGGACCTTTAAAAAATCAATTAAAAAACAACTGTTGGGAAAATGAAAGTATTTTCTGGGTCCATGATTTTTTTTTTTTTTTTGCTTATTCTATCAATTTCAGTTTCAGGAAAAAAAATTATCTACTTAGGCTTTATGAATAATACACATAAAAACTCTCTTGTGCGCATCAACTACTTTAGAGTTTAAAAAAACGCCCCGGAAGTGTTTAAAAACTTCCCCGTTTCCGAGGTGATGCCTGGACCCAAAGTAACCAAAATTGTTTAAAATATAAGACAAAACATCACAAACAGTCCATGCCAACATTTGTTGCACTATCTTTAATAGATTATAGAATGGTTATAATATTTTTGATTTCTCTCTACAGTAGGAGCAAACCTAACCTGGCAGCATTTTGTTGCTGTAATTAAAATCTTTGTAACCTTCGCGATGCTGCCAAGTTTGATCTCGACTAAATTTGGCAGGAAGGTACTTGGGCACCCGAGAAGGAACGTACGGGGATTTTCGAACGCCAAAAAAAGTACCGAATCGTTCGAATTTTAATTTTAGCTCCCTAAATGGTTCTTCCTACCAGAAATAATTGTCCGATTTTCTTCATTTTAGTCTCATTCGAAAGTTTGCGAAAAATATCTCTGAAATAGATTTTCTTCTTTCGAATTTCCAAAAAAAAAAAAAACCCAAAGCTGTAAAATCTCCGGGAGAATAGTTATAGGCTTTTTGAAATAATGGAACATCAATATTAAATCCGAAATTTATCGTCTACCACGAGCTCAGTATTGATGAGCGTGAATAAAATCATTAAGAAGAAAGATCTTTTGACATTTTTTTTTTAACTGTGAACAAAGAAAGTTCTTTCTTTCGCGTTGAGGTAAAAAGCTAAAAATATCCCTTTTTGATTATTTTTTGGCCATTTATCTTTTTTTTTTTTTTGTGTGCAGCAGAAGATAATCAAGATTTTTAGTTGCATTAATGGAAGGTTGTGTTTAATTTATTTGGGACTTACAGATTTGTTGCTAATGTTATTTAAGAATCATAATTTTGACGGGAAATTTTACAGTATTTTTGTTTCTTTCCAATTGTTTAAGCCTAATTGTTAACGAGTAGCATTTGACATAACTTTTATTTTTGATGTAGACCGTGCAAGCGCAGCTAGTAAGTAAATAATAATTAAAAAAAAAAAAAAAAACATGTATCACTGCAATTCTTGATTACGGCAAATTTTAATTTGTCAGAAATGAATTATTTTATTTTTATTACAATTTTTCTGTTTATTTACGGTTTACATTTTTAATGCGACTTATAAAACAACAGATTGATATATTTATCTGCGGTGTCAAAATCCGTAATTACGTTAGTTTTATATTATGGGAAATTAAATTCTTCTGAAAAAATGTGATCCACTTAAATGCTATTATTTACTAACAATGAAGCAGAAAGTCTCTCTGTCGGGATCTCTGTCTGTCAGGATCTCTGTGGCGCGCATAACGCCTAGACCGTTCGGCTGATTTTCATGAAATGTGGCACAAAGTTAGTTTGTAGCATGGGGGTGTGCATCTGGAAGCGATTTTTCAAAAATTCTATGTGGTTCTTTTTCTATTCCAATTTTAAGAACAAAATTGTCATAAGATGGACGAGTAAATTACGAAAATATCATAACGTGGAAGCGTAACATGGGCACAAGCCAATTGGCGAGATACGAAATTATCATAACGTGAAATCGTAACATGGGTACAAGCCAATTGGCGAGAAAATTCACCATACATTATTTGTAAATATACAGGCGAACCAAAAGACCTTTTAATTTTTCTATTACGGGCAAAGCCGTGCGGGTACCACTAGTATATTTATAAAATAATCCCAAAACGAGTTTCCTAAAATCTCCTTAAAAGAGTGCCACAATATGAAGCTGGCATGTAGATCTCGTTCCCGCAAAAATTACTCCTACGCAGTATGCATAATTTATTAAGCACTCCAATTCCAGGATCAAGAAATAAAATTGCATCACTTTCTCTTTCGCTGGTTCATATTAAATGATATCCGCGAAACTACGCCATATCGAGAGAGCGAAGCTCGACAACCCTTTGAAGAAATCCTCCCTCCTTCTTTCGCTCGAGCCCCCCCCCTGCCCCCTCTTTCCTCGAAGCGTGCGAAAGTGCTAAACGGAGAACTTCGTTGCGTCGTTTAAAAGTCATTAGAAGCTCGTGCAATGCTAAATAGCCGACCTGCACAAAAACGCGCGTCTTGTAGGGTTGCCGTCCGCTCCGAGGAAAAGTGGCAATAGCAGCCAAAAATGATCGCCAATGTCCTAAAGCACTTAAAGAAAAAGAGCAGCCGTTGGTTTTTAATTAAAAGACTTTCAAGAAATGGCAGATAAAATTTTCCGTTTTCCTTTCTTTTTTTTTAGTTTTTTTTTTTACTATTCTTTTTTTGCTGATCAGATTTAAGCTGCTTATCCAACTTTTGCAGAAGTTGCCGCCCTAAGCCAGGGCTAAGGCAGAAATACATAAAATACACGAGCCAGCTCAGTTATTCCTTCCGAGGACTGCATTTTTGTGCTTTTCAGCACTCATCAGCCCGGAATAGAAAGTAACTGTGCTGGAGGCTAAAAACCTCTTAAAGTAGCCAAGAGAGTCAAACAAACTGGTAGCTTCCGATTCCGAGTCACAACAGACTACAACTGTATTTATGTCGAGGACTGCATGCTAAGTGCCTTGCCTCCATTATTTTTTTATACCAATAGATGGCAGAACCATCACCGGATCGAACAGTTAATGAGAATTTATTTAACGTCACCCAGTCCCCTTTAATGACGACGGTGGATCTTCGACCCTCCGGCCCCGAATCCGACACTCTACCGATCGGGCTTCCACGGCCCAAAACTGGTAGCTAATGTATAATTAGCACAACAGATGAGTGACCTTAACAATGGTGCGGTTCAACTCAAAGATTGATGGCAAGGCATTGTATTTTGCAGTAAGTTGGCTCCCTAAGCAAGGGCTAAGGCAGAAATACATAAAATACACCAGCCAGCTCAATTATTCCATCCAAAGACTTATCAGTGCTTATCGGCTCAAGTGTTTATCAGCACTTTGATTTATGAATCAGGAAAACGGTAAGGATGTTGAACTCCACATGTAGTAGTGTATTCCACATGTAGTAACATTTTTTACAGTGTACAGCTACACTGTAAAAAATATTTCAAAACGTTCTTGGAAAACTAAGGGCAGTTAATTTGTCTAATATCTGCCAATAACATATCTGGTAAGAATCGGACAAGTTTTCCTTTTGAAGTCTTCTTGAAACTAAGCTACGTTCTTGAAATTAAACTGGAATCTTTTTGAACAAGTCAAAAATCTTCTCAATTAAATTCAATCACGTTTCTAGATTAACTCAGGATCCTTCAAGAAACATAGTTATGATTACAGAAACAGCTTGGCACCTTCCTGATTCCCCAGGAGCCTAAAACAAATATGGCCGAAGTTGAGGAAGAATTGCAAGCAAACACGGAACAGGTGACTTGCCTGCATTTCTTGCAATGCTACACTATCCAGAGACTGTACTTCGCCTTTGTTTAGTGCTTAGCCAATCAAATGGGTTGTAATTGAGATGAAGGTGAAACACGCATTGAAAAAGCTGATGGCATTTTCACACTGCACTGCAAAAAAAAAAGCTATTGTTTTTACAGTAAAATACTGGCAGCTCGCATTCCAAAGAAAAACTGCAAAAATTACAATTCTAAACTGTAAAATTTGCAGTAATATACTGTTTTATAACAGACTTTTACTGCGAAATTTACAGCGATAAACTGTAAAATTAGCAGTAATATACTGCTTTTTAATAGAACTGTCCTGTAAAACTTACAGTATTAAACTGTAAAATTAGCAGTAATATACTGCTTTTTAATAGAACTGCCCTGTAAAACTTACAGTATCAAACTGTAAAATTAGCAGTAATATACTGCTTTTTAATAAAACTGCCCTGTAAAACTTACAGTATCAAACTGTAAAATTAGCAGTAATATACTGTTTTAGGAATGACTTGACCTGTAAATTTAACAGAGATAATTTGTAAAATTAACAGTCATATACTGTTTTGTAACGGAATTGCCCTGCAAAATTAACAGTATCAAACTGTAAAGTTAGCAGTATTATGCTGCGGAATCAACTGAATTGTGCCATAAAAGCAGCAGTAGTATACGGTTTTATAAATGATTTGTACAGTAAAATTAACAGCAGTAAACCATAAAATGAAGTTATCAATTTTTATGCAAAAGGGTTTTTTCACCCTATCGTTTCTTTTCATAGCCGAAAACACTGCTTTTACAGCTGAAGAACAATATCGAAAAGTAAAGCAATTGAGTCAGTATGTACTTTGTATAAATCAGCCTACATACGAAATCTGTTCCTTTTCTTAAGTTTTTCAACAACAAAAATAATGTTTTAGGCTATGAAAAGCGACAAATAAAGAAATATAAAACACTTTTACAAAAAAATAGTTAACTGCTGCTAAATATGTTTTATTGATATTAATTTCCTTGTACACAGAATAAATCAATGCCCCATCTCAATATTTTATAAACACATGTTAAAGAAGAAAAAGTGGTGCATTTTCATTTCGACAAAAAACTTTTAGCTCTATTGCAGACTTAAAAATTTACAAATTGAAGGAAATTGCAAAATATGGTCTGAAGCTTTATTTTAAGAACAGTTATAGCTTTTTCATAATACAAAACTTTTTGATCCATGGAGGTAGTAAAAATGAGAAAGGTTTTTTTTTTATATATAACTGAAAATACTACATCGTATCTTCACTAAAAGTACTTTTTTCACTTCCAGCATTATTGTAATGCTAAAATGTGCAGCATAACGTGAGAAATGTTTTGCAATATGCAATCCATTAAACCTTTAAGTTTATCTTAACTTGATGCATGCAATTATATGCATTTATTTTTCTTTTATGGTAAAACAATATTTTCATGGTTTTCTTCTTTTATTAATGTTATAAGTTGCATTTGGATCTACTTTGAGAAATACTAGTAACAAACTAATTTTATTTCACACCATATGTGCAGTATACAGCATTTAGACTGCACAGAATGGTTTTTATTCTAAACTGATTATTATAGATTAGATAATACTTTATCCTATTAACCTTTTAAAATTTACATAGATGAAAACTATAAATATGTGACGGTTTAAAATTCCAGAGCTACTAAACAGAAACAATTTTTCACTCGGTATAATAAAATCTGCAGGTTTATGAGTACTAGTATTAAAGTTAAAAATTGGTTTTACTACTCCAAAAATTATATAACTTTATATTATGTTATACTGTTTTCATGAGAAAAAATAAAACATTCACACCATTAAAAATTGCCAAATTATTTTATTTCGTATACATCACCTATAAATATCGATTAGTAGTTTTTACAGTGAAATTGCAGAAATTCATTTAAAACTGAATGCTAATTTTTTCAAGGCCAATATTTTTACATTACAAACTTGATTCTTCTTTGTGACATCTTTGCCGACTTAGGTGCCATCATTAGGCCTTATATCATGAAAGCATCTGTCAAAATAAGAATTGTTAGAATCTCATAAAACTTGTGGACACCAAAAAACATTCATGGAAAAATCAAATTACGTAGGTATAAAAATACGCCCTAAAATGATTAAAATTATGACTCTGAATGATCTGAAATTAAGATTGCCTTGGGAGTTGCTTTTATTTTGAAACCGCTTAACATATACCTAACTTGTAATTGAATCGTTTATTTCAGGAACCAGTTAAGCGCTAAATATGTTGTTTTAAGGAGGAAAAAAAAACTGCTGTGCAGCAATTTGGAAACTACGCAATTGAAACGGTGGTTTATTAGTGTCTAATTAAAATAGACCTAATCTGAATACTTTACATAAGAACTCAAAAAAGAAAAAGGAACATAATCTTACATTTTATCATCCATGTCAAGAAATGCACTTATACTGGTTTCTGAAATACAATTTTAAAAAATCCTTCTAACTTTCGGTAGTTTTGAAGGATTTTGTAATACATAGGAGACCGTTGATTAAGAGTAATATTTATTTTTTTCGATCGGATAACTGAAGTGGTTGGTGATCGGGAGAATATATATCTTAAGGATAATAAAACTTGAAACTAGTTTCTTCTTATAATAGGCTCCAGATTATTGGATTGCAATATGTTTACTTCAAAGCAATAATTAGGATAAGGTATAGAATTATTTTTTTTAGAAAATGGAGCAAGGTCGACGTTTAAGACAACCAATTGGGAAATATTGAGGTATTCATTTAAAATAATGAATACTGCATCTAGCTTCTTTTAGCCCCCCCCCCCCCCCCCCCGCCCTCCCCGAGTTGCTATAGTAGCACTGAAAACCGTAGATGTTTTTTCTTTCTTTTTCTTTAACTCATATTCCATTCCAACACTTGTTAACAGCTCGAGCTATGTTCAACTGATACCAGCTTCATATTCTTTTTCTTCGACAGCTGCCCATTATTAGAAATCTGAATATGAAACAATGTGTGATGTAAAATAATTTAGATTTCTGTACTTAATATAAAATATTTTACTTGTAATTTTTAAAATGTTTTTTTTTCATATATTTTATTCCACAATTGTGTTATTATATTGTTTAAATTCAATATTTTGGAGCTTTTTTTCTAAGTACTAAGGAACTGCATAAAAAAATCATTTGAGTTGAAATAAAATAATACCGTAAGAGCATTCTATTTTATATCTGTCTTAATATTTAAGCATAATTTAAGATGTTTCATTTATATTTTATGTCTTTTAAAATGTGGATGCCCCCCCCCCCCGTTTTGAACAGCTATCGATATCCCCATTTAATCCGCCAGCGGCTTTTTTTTTAAGTGCTACTTCTTTTGATAGGATTTAGACAATTTATCTTTAAGTTTTTCAGAATTTACCTGAAACTCGGAAGAAACAATTCTATATTCCCAAAATCAAGATGACTTAGTTAAAGTCAATTCAGTAAAAAGTGAAAATCGATCAGAAAAGTTGAAAGTTTTTAACAAAAGAATAAATCGACAAACATGTCAAGAAATAGATTAAACCTGATACTGCCACTTCTAATCATTAAGAAATTGTAAGTCCACATTTGGCCCGCCGTCCTTGTTGTAAACAATGCTACCCTTCTTTGAAATGCTTGCCAGAAGACCGCACCTCTTTTAACTGTAAATTTAAATATGCTCACATTTGCAAAATAACTGCTTTTTATTTACATTACAATAAAAATAATCTATAATTTTGTTTGATAAGTGTCACAAGTCTGAATATACGAAGAAAACTTCATACGCTGTAATACTTCGTACTTTAAACTCTAATCTTTATTGTTGCTCTCATTATAAAGTTGACTTTAAATTTTGTTCCTTTAAATTTTTACAAACATACGTACAATAAATAATAAAGTACTTAACATTCTAATTTGGTTCCTTCAATTTTACTAACATGTTAAAACAAAGAATCAGTGCTCCAAAATTTACTGGAAAATAAAAATAAAAAAATAAATAAATAATGAAATAAATTACGTTTAATTTAGCACTAACAGAAATTTCTATATTCCGGTGATTCTTGAAATGATATTATTCAACTACCCATAAAAAACAATATTGAATTACAAGTTTAAAAAACCCAGACGTAAATGAATTGTATGATCCATCACATTTAAATCAAAACAAAATTTAGTTTATCTTGTTCCAATACATAATTCTTGATTGTAACATAAAACCTGACAACGGGCACACAAAAATCAGCTTCAGGGGCCCCAATATGGCACACAGACCGTAGGATAGGCTTTAGTGGCTAAGAACGCTCTAAAACTCAAAAGCATTTGTGATTACAAATTACATCCTAAAACATAAAAATATAAATGAAAAAGGTACTTATAAACTTCCATTACCGGCATTCATGTCACTAAGTGAATCATCGCAACATCGTTCAGACTAGAGGCTTCTTTGAAATTCCAAGCGGAACACAACCACGAATTGCCATCTTGATAAAATGAGACCACCCATTTAATTCCGGTCACAAGTTACGTAGTTCTTTACATTTGCATACCACTAAACTCATAGAAATAGTATTGCATTAGTGAATAAATTTAGATGAAGGAAATTCAGGCGGCTGGAACGAAATACTTTAAGACATGAATAAAAAAATAGAAATATATTACAGGCCATCCGTTTGTGTGCACAAATTATAACCTAAACATAATGGAATAATTGAAACATTTCAAAAAAAGAAAAAAAAAACCCTAGAATAATATGTCATTGCAATTCAAGCTTTATGTAAATTTTCCCTAGAGAAAGGTTTTGTAAAACAATCAGCTACATTATTTTTAGTTTCATCAAATTGTATTCCAAATTCATTTTTATCAATCAAATTCCTTAGGAAATAGTACCCCACATCAATCTGCTTAGTTCTGCAATTTTCTATTGCAGAACTAGAAAAATCGATTGCAACTAGATTGATTAATAGTACTCTGTACTGTGACAATCTAAAATTCTGAACTCTTTTCGTAGCCAATTGATTTAAAATTCCTTTAACCCACATCCTTAGATTATTCACTAATTGAAATATACTCCGCTTCCATCGTTGACAATTGTACGCATTTTTGTTTGAATGTACCACCATATTATTCGTACCCTATCCAAAAACACTACAAGCCCCCCTCCCCCCCTCATTGAAATCCTCTCGTCGTGATTCGAGGCGTAATCTCTATCAGAATGACAATGATTTATTCAATTTACAGACAAAATTTAGATTTCAGGGACGGACAAACCTTTCAGGTTGTCTCACAAATCTCTTCTTTTACATCCGCATATAGATACGCATTGCAAACATCTACATGGAAATGGACTCAATGTAGCTTATACACAAAAATTGAAAAGAAAGCCTCAATCAAAGGAAAGGAATCACTGGAGAGAACACTTTCGAAAAGCACCCCCCCCCCCCCACCTGGTGGGTATTTAAAATTACCAGTCTGGTCTTGAAGCGCATTATTTCATTCTGCTCATTTGTTTTTAAATAAAAAAAAAATCTGTACCCTTTTTTCTTTCTAAAACTTTCATTCAGTGGAACCAATACGTAAACGTTTATTTCTCATATCACCTGAATTTCTTGAGCCATTCCGTTTTGCCAATTTTAAATCTCGGAAATGTTAGCTTCTAGCATACTTGAATTATCCCCCCTATCTTCATAAAAATCCTATACTTTTCTTGAATTATCATCACAAGTGAAATTAAAATATTTTGTGTCATATTCAATGTTATTTTCAGAACAATAAACCTCGGTTTCACGATTCGGACTTTAGAACCGTCGGGTCAATAGAATAATACTTATCCCTGTATTCTTTATTTTGCGTTGGACTTGCTTTAACCCATTTAATTCTCAACATGCTATTTTATAATTTTCAGGATATTCTTCTACTTCAGATTTACTCAGTAGTGAAATAAAACTGTGTCCCTCTGTTTCTCGTTCCTGGGGGGGGGGGGGTTCGTCCAGAATTTATTTTCATCGAATTTAACATTCAGCGTTTCTGTCACTTCGCGATTTTTGAGATCCCAAATTCTGTAACCTTTCGTATGAAACGCATATCCTACCATGACTCCTTGTTGAGTTCTCATATCCAATTTGTTTATTTTCTGTTTTGGAAGTTCAATATACGAAATGCATCCAAAAAAACCCGGGAGTGTTTAATAAATGGCTTTCTTCCCCCAAAAAGCTCAAAAAAGGGTTTGGTTTTTCCTTTTAAAGCCGCTCTCAATTAATGTTGACTTACAGTGTTCTATGACGCTACTTTGTTAACTAGAGGATTTGTTGGTTTTTTCGATTCTTATGCTTTGGTCGCTAAGGTAAATTTCAAACCGGGAGTTCAGAAATTCCTTTCCGTTATCGGAGCATTGCCACAAATCTCTTATCTTTTGAAACCTGACAAAATGTTCTTAAACCTCACTTTTCTTCTTAAAGAAATAAACTGGAGAGTTTCTTGAAAAATCGTCTATTATTGTGAAAATAATAGCACCCCCCCCCTCCCGCTTTAAAGAACTCAACTGCTAAGGAACCCATCGTATTCAAATGCAAAAGATCTTACCGGGTGTTGGCTTGAATCTCCGTTACAGGTTTAAACGAAATTCTCCGATTTTTTCATTTTACACGGATAACAATCTGACATATTTTTACTTTTGATAAGCAGTGAAAGACAGTGAAGTACAGAATCACACTTTTCATTATTTATAATATACTTTTTGTCTTCATCCTGAACATGTTGATGCCAAAATTTAAGACTCGAAGTGTTCTAAAAGTTAAAATGTAAGGAAACTGATGAGTTTCAAGGTTGTAAGAGTTTCAAATTCTACTGTAGTTCTCGAGCATCTACTTTTCTAAATGAGCATGCCCTTCAAAGCGAATAAAATATGACAAACAATGCATAATAATGTAAATATTCTACTTTAAATTTAAAAGCTGTAATTTTGACGAGAACGAAACACTGCCAGATCTGAAATGAAAAGCTGAAAATTTTAAAATATAGCCAGGCACGGCCTGAACTTAAAAATGTTGGGAAGGCGTATAATCTCAATTTGCCAAATGGAACTTAAATATTTGCCGATTTATAAAATACTGGTAAATGCACACATTAAGTACGCACAATTAAGTACAATATCTAATGAAATTTGCACTTTCGAGAATTTAAAAATTGCAACATTACAATTATGTCCCCAAATTTGCCGAAAAGCCAGACAAAATTTTTCCAGTATTGCATTTTTGAGGAGGTCATAGAGACTTCCCGTGACCTCCAATCGAGTGCCTTTGAATATAGTTTCTAAAATTATTTTTACGTTCCCAAGTTTCAATGGTACTAGTGCAATTTTCCTGAAGTAAAACTTTAATTTCCTGCTGACGCAAATATAAAACTTTTAAAACACGAAGGTTTCGTGTTTGTATTTTAAGATGCTTATTTTTTAAGTTTTTTTTTTTTTTTTTGAGTTCTTTATTGATGATTTTTTCAATTATTATTATTTTACTTTCGACCGTTAAGTATGAAAGCTGGCTCCAGATTTCAGAGAATTTTGAGTCGTTCATACATCAGAGTATTGTATTTCCGCAGTGTCAAATTCTTCAACAAAAAATATCAGTAAATTGTATACTGTTTGCATGTCTCTCTGTCACGTTATTTTATTTATTTTCATTTTATTCATCGAATTATGTATAAAAGCTACTGATGCTATAACGTAACGTTTTTCAATAAAATGGTTAAATGCAAAATGTTAAAGAATTTATAACTGAACATAAGAAAGAAAAAAGAAACAGAAGAAAGAAGTCAATCGCGATATGTTAAAAATTCACTAGAGAAAATAAAAATTTAAATTTTAAGTATTGACATAGTATATAACACAAAATATAATCGTACACAAAGTTTAATGTTCTAATAACTTTAAATACGATCAAGAAAGGAATTGATTTATTTTTATATAAAATTAGAGTTTCAGAAAATGTTTAAAAACTATCACACGTGCAATAAAATATTCAGAATCACAACAACTACTCGGATTTTTGCTAGAAAGCAATCGCTACAACTTAGCAACTATAAGAAATTGCAAAGTCAGCATCAACGAATATTAGGATACGAATTGCGATTTCAAAATAAACTGTTATTTTACATACATTCTCGATGATAAAGAAAACTATGTTTTGAGGAAAAGGGAATGAATATAATATAACCAGCACTTACCTTTAACTTGGATTACAGTTGAACAGTCCTGCCGCAGCACACCCGAATCATCAAAAAACATGGCTGCCAATATCTTGAATTCATTAGTTTCTGTTCCCGTATGAAAGAAACACCTTTTGCGCATCGTTTTGCGCAATCTAAAATATTTTTACAGTTTTTCTCTGTTATTTAGCAAAGCAGTATTAAACTGTAGGAAAAAGTAGTATATTACTGTAAAAACAACAATTATTTTTTGCAGTGTGGGAGCTAGAAATGTTTTTCATAGCAGCAATAAGAAGTGTACTTTTCTGAAACTTGTAGCAGTTCAGGAAAATGTCCAGCATATATACTTATTTTCCACAAGAAGCCGAAGAAGAAGATGAAGTTTATTGTGAGAAAGACGCCGGGAATTAATCTGTGACGTTTTGGAATTTTTTTACAGTGTATTTTGACGAAGTTAGAGAACGTCAAATGATTCAGAATATGTGATAACTCTTAATTGCATGTGTAGATGAAAGTGCACAAGGTTTTGCAATTTAAACTCTGTTTGTTTATACAGTAGTATTTGCAGAAAATCCGATTACATAAAATAATCTATATTAAAATAATGTAAAACTTTATTTCACATGAATAGTCAAAACGTTTGATCAGGAATGAAGGTAATGCTCACTAAAGAAATGCTGTATTTATATGTGGAAAACACTTTTATCAGTAAAATTAAGGAATTCATGGAAAAAAACAAGAAGATAAAAAAAGCTAATAAATTAAAAAAACAATGGATTGCACAAGAGTTGGTAAATATGATCAATAAAAAAGAAAAATTATATAAAAAAACAAAACAATTTCCTTATAATAAGGAATATAAAAATAATTATAAAGAATACAATAAACAATTAAAAAAGTTGATTAAAAAAGAAAAAGAGGATTTTTTTCATAAAAAATTTGTCCATGCTGGAAAAGATGGAAGAAAACAATGGAATATTATTAAAGATATTACTGGGATTAAGAATAAGAATTCCATCGATGTAGATAATAGCAATGAACTAGTTGGAAAATTTAATGACTTTTTTATAAACTGTTGTCTGGAAATAAACGGCGATAAAGCATCAAACTATGATAATAACATAACACACCGAACAAATTCTATGTATATTTACCCAATGGAAATAAGTAAGGTTAAAAATATTATTGATAATATGCAAAATGACAAAACACCGGGACATGACGGAATTACAAGTAATGCACTTAAGATAATTGCTAATTATCATATAGAAATTGTGACAAAAATCATCAATATTAGTCTACAACGAGGGGAATTCATAGATGATCTAAAAAAAGCAATAATTACACCGATACACAAATCAGGTGCTAAAGATGACTGTAATAATTTCAGACCTATCTCAGTTCTACCAATATTCTCAAAATTATTGGAAAAATGTTATAGCTCTCAGTTAATGAATTTCTTAGAAAAATATGATTTTTTCCATAACGCACAATACGGATTTAGGCAAAACAGAAATACTGAAAAAGCTGTATTAAAATTAGCAGGTGAAATTTATGCGAACATTAACGAAAACTATGAAACTTCAGCAGTATTCTTGGATTTACGTAAAGCATTTGACAGTGTAAGCATAAAGATTTTGATAAAAAAGTTATACAATGTTGGAATAAGAGGAATACCTTACAAATGGATATTATCCTATCTCACGGACAGAAAACAAGCAACAAAACTAAATAACTGTATAAGCAAATATAAAACAACAAAAACGGGAGTCCCTCAGGGATCAATTTTAGGTCCATTACTTTTTTTTAATATATATTAATGACATGTCATACATTAAATTATACGGTACAATTACTCTATATGCAGATGATACAGCATTAACATATTCTGCAAAGAGCATTAATGATATAAAAAACCAAATGGAACTTGATTTAACTGCTATAAATAAATGGTTAACTGACAATATGTTATCTCTTAATATAAATAAAACAAAATACATAAAGTTTGATTTAAAAAAGAATGGAATTAATAAAATTGATTTAGGCATAAAATATCACGAACCAACATGTGACTGCACAAATAACTGTAACTGCCCTACCATAGAAAGAGTCGAAAGTATAAATTATTTAGGTATAACTTTTAGTGAAAATTTAAAATGGAAATGCCATACTGATAAACTTGTGAAAAAATTAAGAGGTAGAATACATTGGCTCTATCTATTGAGAAATATAGTTGGGAAAAAGTTTCTTAGATGTTTATTTTATGCTTGGATTAACTCAATAATTACGTATGGTATTTGTGCATGGGGAGGCGATTATGAAACAAATCTTACCAATTTAAATAGAACTTATGCAAAAATATTGAAAATAATTTATGGAGCTAAACAAGAACTTAATAAAAACGATACTATTTTACAAAAGTCAGAGAAAATCTATAATATCAGAGAAATATATGCACAGAGAATATTGTATTTTTTGCATAATAACAATAACTGGTTTGAAATTAATGAAAAACAATATAATACTCGAATTTCAGGTAAACAATATAAAGTTATAAAACCAAACAAAACGATTATTAAAAAACAATTCTTTTACTTGGCACCGCGGCTGTTTAATGAACTAACGGAAGATGTTAGGAATGAGAAGAACTTTAAAAAATATAAACAAGGGGTCAATGAATATATACAAAATAATGACATTCTCTCAACAATTAACTTTTAGCTGATAAAATATACTGACTTGCCAACCGGGGGGGATTTTGTATTGTAATTTTTATACTATTGAATGTTTCAATGCGAGTTATTGTGTTTTTTTTTTCTGGAGTCAAACAGTCCAATAATTGTTCTGTGTAAAATTTTTACTACTTGTGTAAAATTAATTTGTAAATATTTCCGTTAATACATATTTGTGTTTGTACTCCATACTAAATCAATCAAAAAACACTGCGGACAGTGCCTTTGGCGCTCTTTAGAGTTGAATTTAATACTAACTCGTGTTGAACTATAGTTAAGATTTTCTTAATGTTTTGTTATGAAGTTTGTAATTTATGTTTTATAATTTGTAAGTTTTTTTAACTTTACTTTTTTTAATTTTGCTTACTGTTATGTATGTGTATTTTGTTTGTTAATAAATTTTATCTTATCTTTATCTTTATCTTTATCTTATCTATCTTAAAAGTATTTAATTCTAATAACCAAATATGCATTCAACTGCATTAAGTTGAAATTTTGTTTATAAACAGCGACAGTTTTTATAATTTAATAAATTTACGGTTATATGCTTCATTATAAATATAATTAAGTGAATGAATTCCTTAAAGCTTTGAAAAATAATTTTGCTTTTCGACATTGCTTTACGATTGCACCTCCAATGCTTATACCAGGGTCTTCTGGTTTCACGAACAAAATGTCGCAACTAAGTCAAAAATCAGAATTTGAAAAGTAAGAGGAAAGTTCCAATATAACTAAGCCACGTGACATACAACCAAGCCAGTCACCCTGAAACAGTTTTGATGGAGGGGGGGGGGGGGCTGCGACGTGTATTCGTATAAATGTGCGAACCAGTGAATTCTCATTGTTTCCAGTAACAGAACGCCAATTTGAAACAATTGAATCCTAAATCGTGACTGATATGAAGGGAAAGGGATTTTTATTTTTCATCAAAAGCAACGATGCTCCGGGGCGTTCTGACACGAATTCACCCTGGTGAAGGACCTACACACGTATGGTCATTCGAATCAAGCCTTTTGTCCAACACAGAATTGATTTTGACATGTTTTCTCGCGGCCTCGATTCATACGTATACGCATAGCTTCCATTGTTCATAAACGGCATGGCGTTGATTGTTGAATTTTGTACTTAGGGTCTTTATAAACTAGCTTTGAAACATCGATATCGATAGTTCCAGAACTTTTATTTTGGGCCAATCACGATTTCTTCTTGTTTTCTCTTGATCGTAGTTGTGTTCTCTCCTTTTGAGGTCTGCACGTGGTAGCTCCTCCTAGGTGGTGACTCTTCCTCGTCCATGTCCTCTAGGAAACTACTTTGTTTATATCAGACCCTCTAGTCTATACAAAACCCCTCTTTAGGACAAAAACGTATTCAACACACGACATCAAGCATCCAACATCCAGAACACAACATCCAGCTTCCAGAACACAAAGTCCAGCTTCCAGCGCACAACATCCAGCATCCAGCACACAGCATTCATAATTCAGAGCACACCATCCAGAATTCAGAGTACACCAATCCAGCATACAACTTCCAGCACACAACATCCAGCATCCAGCACAACAGCATCCAGCATCCAGCACACAGCATCCAACATCCAGAGCACACCATCCAGCATCCAGAGCACACACCATCCAGCTCCCAGAGTACACGATCCAGCATACAATCTTCCATCATCTAGCACACAACATCCGGCACACAACATCCAGTATCCAGCACACAACATTCAGCATCCAGCACACAACAACCAGCATCCAGCACAAAACTTCAGCATCTAGCAGACAGCGTCCAGCACAAAACATCCAGCGTCCAGCACAAAACATTCAGCATCCAGCACACAACATCCAGCATCCCAGCCACTAATTTCCAGCTTCCAACACTCAACTTCCAGCATCCAGCGCTCAACTGCTAGCATCTAGCACTCAATTTCCAGCATAGAGCTCTCTCAACTCCAGCATCCAGCACTCAACTTCCCGCATCCAGCACACATTATTCATCATTCGGAGCATCCATCCGGCATCCAGCACTCAACTTCCAGCATCCAGCGCACAACAATCCAGCATCCAGCACACAGCATCCAACCCACAACATCCAGCATCCAGCACTCAACTGCCAGCATCCAGCATCCAGTACACTTTATCTAGCATCCAGCACACAACGTCCAGCCTCCAAGCCTAGCCTTCATTTGAATTCAAATTACGTTTTTCAAAATTGTGATTGTGATATGAGCTTTTTTGTAGAAACAAGAAACCTTAAGAGGGCCCCATCGCCATTCGTTATTGTATAACTTGAATTCAAGATGTCAAAATTCAAATTAATGGATGATAGATTTTGTTTTTTTGGTTTTTAGTGGCAGTTTTTTCAGTCCTTTGTATGTGCAAACGTATTTTTTTTTTCATGCCACGTGGAACGTACTGTACTATTAATATGAGGGCGTAGTTCACATCAAACATGGTTTTTCGCAACAAGGTATCGCGAAAGTTGGGAGCACAGATCCCATCACATTTGTATTCTCTCATTACATACACTTATAGATGTTTTTTGTAATTAGGAAGTATTTAGCCTTTCAGATTTCAATGGAAGTTATTTTTTTAATTGGTTAAAAAATATATTATTCATAAAAGCGCAAAAAAATTGTGGTGTCCATATTTGATATTTGACCACTTTGTATTTCGGTCTTATATGGCATTTTTTTTTTTTTTTTTTTTGAGTAATTACGATTACTTGTTCTCACTTGACTGTCCTTGATGTTGTGGTTCCTTTTTCAGCTTGGATAAGGGGCCTCTGCAGCACCACCGCACACCTCTGGTACTGAGCACTGTCCCCCCAGAATCCACTTCTCTTGGGCAGCGGCGTCCATGTCCTACACACGCATGCTCATACGCATACACTCACACACGCGGCGGGCCTTTACACACATACACACACACCTACGTGCACACACGTAAACCTACACGCACACCTCAACTTTACACACGTAAGCAACCAGGAGGAAGGATAAGCTTGAGGGGAGGGGAGCCGTTTCTAGAAATAATAACTCCAATGAGTAGGGTCTTGTCGCAAACTTCGTGATTGCGAAAAACATAATTTGAATTCAAAGTTTCAGAATTCAAATTAGAGTTGATTGAGAAAAGTGGGATGCCAGAGGTCTTTTTTTTTTTTTTTTTTTGTAAATAATTGCTATTGTGAGCTTATAGAATCAACAAAAGTTGCTACTTTGGCGAAGCTTGTTGTGTAGCTAAATTGCCAAATGTGGTGTCTTAGCGTCCGCCGGTGCTCAACAGTGAAGCTATTGATTGGGGATTGATTCAAGACGAAACTCCATTTGTCGGGGTCAATCGTAGCGTGTAATTGCTCCAGCCTTCTCAGGCGCTGGCTTGCCGTACAATTACATCGGGGGTCACACTGCCAAAAGGGGAAAAAAGTTTTCCCGTTGGGGGGGGGGAGCGGACGCTTTTCCCCCCGTGTAGCAAGAGGGGGTGGCGTTCTGGTTCCGGCACTTGATTGAATCGTGTCAAATATAGATTGAGGGCTAACAAAATGAAAGTCATGGGTCACATATCTGATACTGCTCTCCTGTTTTTTATTTTTTGTCTCGGAAAACTTAGTTTGATTTTCAACAGGGTTCACGTTTTTTTTTTTTGTTCTAGTGACGATGGAAAGCAAATGAGTAATAGTTCTGATCATGCTTTTTAAGGCAGTAATTATTTTCTAGATATCACTTTATGTTTCTGTAATTAATTTCAGTCCTCTTAAATAACAGGACTTATTTTTTTAAAGCTACTTATTTTCAGTGTAATTTTTAAGAACATAAGTCCTGTTGTGTGTGTATTTTTCTTTTCTTTTTTTCTTTAAATTTTGGAAAAAAGCTTAGTGTGATTTTTCGACAGGATCAAAACGTATTTTATTTTTTGGTGACTATGGAGAGCTAATGACTAATAGCTCTGATTATGCTTTTTAAGGTAGTAATTATTTTCCAGACATTGCTTTATATTTCTGTAATTAATTTTAGTTCTCTTAAATAACAGGACTTATATTTTTCAAAGCTACTCATTTTCACTGCTGTTTTTTAATAAAAAAGGTCCTGTTTTCTATTTTTTTAAAAATTAATTATTATTTTTTTGAATTTTAGTCTTGGAAAACATTAGCTTGGTTTTCAACAGAGTCAAAATGTATTGTTTTCTTAATAATGACGGAAAGCTAATGGGAATAACTCCAATTCAGCTTTTTGATGTAGTAATTATTTTCTAAACCAAAAAAAAGAAAAAAAGGAACACTTTCCTATTGCTATCAAAAGTCACATTTAAAGAAGCAACAAATAACTTTCCTACTATATACATTTTAAACTACTTTGAACATGCATAAGGAAGAAATGTAATATTTTTTATGCTGTATACCATGCTGATTTGGATATTTTTTTTAAATGTTCAATTGCTTTCTATAAATTTTACTTTAAAAAATAATGTTTTATAAATCTATCAGACTTATAGAATTGCGCACTAATCAAGTACTATATTTCGTATTTCAGACAGATGTTGTAAAGAATATTCAGAATAGGTAAGGGAGCTTCTGATTTCATCGAACATACTTTGATAATTAAAAATTAATTTGCTTTTCAGAATTTTTAAAATACATATTTAGATAATAATAGAAATAAAAGGCCTTTTTTCTCGATTTTCATCTTGTAGATTCATTTACATTCGAAAAATTAAAAATTTTCCGTCTTATCTTTTATATAATTTCAGAATAAATATGTGGAAAATTAGGTGTGAGGTAATATTTTTTTATTATTTTATTTTTACGATAAAATATTTTAAAATTAGAAAAACATTCAAAACTCTTTTGCATAATTCTCATCACACATATTTATATTTTTAAAACATTAAATGATTTTATGTAAAATTTTAAATGAAGGAGTAAAGGAAGACAAATGTTGAGAATACTTTATTTACTAAACAGATTTAGCCGATTATTAAAACGAATATTTTATTCCGAACTTTCTCTGCTGTAGGTTCAGAAGAATTGGTGAAAAATCGGAGTATTTTTTGCTCGGCATACGTATATAAAATTTTTAAAAAGGAGAAAAAAAATACAGTAAATATCAGAATTACGGTGTAAGGAATAAGAACACATTTAAATAATATTTTACAGATTTATGTAATTACAAACATAAATATTATTTTGTGCACATTTCAAAATAAAAAGCAATGAATCAGTAAAAAAAATGAAAAACATACTATTTTTTAATTTTTACAATGCTGATTTAGAGAATTACTAAAGAGAAATGCTTCGTTCAGAGTTTTGCGTAATGCATATCGCAAATATTTTTAAATATGAAAAAATATCTTTGGTATTTTTACTCGATATATTTATTATAGAGTTGCGATGAAATTACTTTATTATGCATTACATTTAACTTGAAATTAAAATTTGTCGTTTATATTTTCAATAATATTGATGTTCACAAGCGCCAACTTTTACTTTTTTTTCTAAAGGAAGAAGGAAAGGGAGGGGGGACGATAGGTGTCACTCAACCACTAGATAGGGACGATGGGCTCAAAAAGGTTAAGAACCATTGGACAACGCTACTAGAATAAAACCGTTAAGACGATTTCTCCGCAATAACAGTACCTTTGTAAAGAAACAAACTCTACGGGAAAGTTTATCGGGAAAACAGATTCTCGGTGAAAATAGATAAATAAATAAAATAGAAATTTAAACTGAAAAATAAGGAATTTAAAATTACTTTTTGCTTTTGAACTTAACTTTGGCACCTGAAACAAAAGATATTTAAGTTTTTCTCTTAAAAGTATCTCAATCATTAAAACACAACAACGATTTAGGGTTATTTACCTAATAAAAACGAAAAAAATGAGCATGATACCGTTTTTATATTAAAGTTTAAGATGTGTAATGGCAAATAAGACCATTAAATTAAATTAAAAAATGTTTCAAAAGGATTAAGATTCTTTAAAAAAGACGTAAAATACCGAATTTGTACTTCATCGCTGTCAAATTGATTTTTTTAAGTACATAATATGTTTCCTTAGAAGAGGCTTTGAAAATTATCTCGCATTTAGTAGAGATTGTAAATTCTTCCAAACAGGATAATTTTCTGCTTTACAGACTCCAGTTTTAATTGCAGTTGTCTTAGATTGCGGTGCCCCCCCCCCCCCCTTTTCTTTGACAGTATCAAAGAATACTCAATTATTTCTCGAGGAAACTAAGGATGCGTATAACTCTACTAGAAAAGACTTCCCCGCAATATCACCACTATTGTAAAGAAACAAACTCTACGGGAAAGTTTTTCGAAAAGAAAAAAAACTGAAAACTGAAAAGTAAGAAATTTAAATTATTTATTTTAATTGTTATTGATGGATCTTGAAAGTTAAAGCTTAATTTCTCTTTAAAAATCTCCCCATGCATTAGGCTTATTTTTTACAATTTATTACAATCTTTCCATACATAGAAGGGGAGTGTGGGACAAAGTGAAATGGTGAAATATTTTCTCCGCTTTTAGCGCCACTTACCTGGTAATATTTTAATTATGAAGTAACATATGTAGGCTATTTCAGTCAAGAAAAATCAATTCTTTGGAAATCAAAGCATTTATTTTGTTGTAAGTCAAAAGTAATTTTAATATCATCAAATGATTGAGTTCCTCTTATTAACATTTTAAACATAAATTGAGATTTTCTAACAATCGATGCAGTATTTATTTAGTTAGTAATTAGCTTATTGAGCAATCACGATTGCTTACTGCTTTTATTTGACTGTTTTGAGGTCCTATGATTTTATTTTCCCCCCTCCACCCTCTGCAGCATCACCGTCGACCGGCTCCTCACGATGCTGCTCCTATAGCGAAAGCCATTTCCAGGTTGCGTCAATATCCTACACTTACACGCATACATACACGCACGTACACACACACACAAACACATATGCCTGCACACACATACGCATACCCCCTACACAAAAACACACATACCCCCCATACACATAAAGACACACGCCTACATACACACACACAACACTCGTGATCGCGAAAAACATAATTTGAATTCAAGAGGTCAAAATTCAAAATAATTATTTTTTATTTTAATTTTCAATCTTTTGCCAATCAGTCAATTACATGTGGGGCAAAGTGGATGGGGCAAAGTGAAATAGTTTATTTTGTTTACTCATTCAATCATTTACTAAATCACTTACGTATTCATTTATTAGCTAATTTATTTACATTCGTAAATTAAATAATTCACTTATTAATTCATTCATTCACTTATTTTCTTACTCATTCACTATTTTACTAACTCTTTACTTTTTTTCGTGAATTAATTACTACGTATTTATTTATTAGTTAATTGTTTCATTATGCTTTCATTTACTCAATTATCCTTTTATTTGCTCTTTTATTTGTTCAAAAATATTTTTCACGATCGAATAGAAAATATTTCATTCTAAAATTATCTCATTTTTCACTTTACCCCATGAAAAGAAATGTTAACTTTTGAAAGCACAATTATTTGAAGGGGCAGATTTTTTTTTTTTTTTTAAGGCACAATATTACTTCTAAAAATCAAAAATATTCTTTCAATGCAAGTTTTGTTACAAAATGCAACGTTCTTTTGTCCAATTTGTACTTTGTGAAAAAGCTCAGTCATGTTAACTATTTCACTTTTCCCCACATTCCCTACTTTATTCTACCTATTCATTAATGCATCCATTAAGAGAAATCATTTTCAGTTATTTGTCAATATCTTTCTACTTATGAGGTTTTTCCCACCTTTTTATTAACATCTTTCTATTCACGCATTTTTTACCTATTTAATAGTATTTCTAGTTATCGAACTTAATTGTTCCGATTTAAAACTGACCATGATGTTCGTTAGAGTGCTGTAATTTATCGGGCGATGTTCGCAGGAGTTGTACAATTAATAAAAAAAAAAAAGCAGATGTTTGGCGTACTTCAGTTTAGCTATCATAATTTAAAATTATTATTTGTGTGAAGATAAAAACTTTCACTTAACTCTACAAATTTGATCCGGATTAACTAGAGGTCTGGAAAAACTGGGCGCGGATAAACAAGGTTCTGTTGTATATTTAAAACAGTGAAAGTTTTCCCCATTCTACAGTTTGCGCTGATATAACGCTTAACATTGTCTATGTAAAAGAAACTATTTCAAAACCCCTAAGACGAAGAGTCACTTTTATTCATCGAGAAAAATAATGAACACCAATTACTACACTCGCAGTGCCAGAACCTGGATTAACTTCAAACGCTTTTAGTTTAACACAACCTCGCAAAAGATGAATCGGAAAAATAAGCTCGTCTCGAGGAAAACGAAAAACTACTTGAAGCGAGCGCAAAAGGGTTAATTATTAACATCTCGCACAGCCATTTTCTTGCGGAAGTTTAATTGCTGCCGGTCGTTTGAATGGCAACGACTAATTGAATTATTCCTTTTCTCAAGCTGTTTGCCATTGCATTATCTTGGACGGGTGCTCGGAATGCAGCGCCTAATTTATTTATTCGGATGCTCTACTAATATTCCGTCAGAAAATGGAAGTAAACACAAAGGCAACACTCAATCTGGGTGCATCGTAAAAATGTTTTTCATTTTTACTCCAGCTGAAAGTAAATCTTGTTGCGCAGATTATCTTTCAGCAAGTAGAGCACTTACTTCAGATAATATTTTAGTGATTAAGTTTGCCTTCGGTATCGGAATAGTACCGTCTCTCTTTTTCCGAGTTTTATGCAAATATATCACGTAATTACATAGAGTCACTGACAGCTTCTTGGTATTCGTTCATTGTAGCGTGGAGTAGAATTAGATTGAAAGCAACTGATGAATATTTCTTATTACCTGAAGGATTTGTTAAAATTTTCTAATGCATAGTCAATGTCATTATGTCCTTTAGCTTTTAACCATGAATCTCAAACAAAGCACTTAGAAGCAGAAAGGTATAAGTGCCAAAAGTATAAATTGAAGGTAACTAGCACTGAATAGTTCAAAGTAGGTGTGCTCCCCCCCCCCCCCCCTTCGCCTTTTTTTTCAACATTACGTCAGTTGTGGTTGAATGTTTGTGCTGTTGTTGTTGTCTATTCCCCTGGTGTAAGAAAGCCTACACCAGGTTTCCCGACGTACTAGATCCTCGAAAATGGGATCTTGCTCATCGCACATCTGCCTCCATGAGACACCAAGACAAGCTAAAAGATGAGCAGAACTTGCAGGAAGTTAACAGGAACAAAGAGAGAAAATCTTCTCCCCATTTAAAAACTTTAAACACTTGAAATGTCCACTACGGAATCGAGACATGGCCGATTGAAGAGGACGAGGACAACTGCAAAAATCGGACAAGCCAGGACTCTTGGCTGCATACCAGTAGTGGGCAGGCGGAATGCGCCATAACGAGGGTAGTAGGAGAGCTCATGATGCTAAGTGTGGATTCACTCGAGCGTCGGAGGAACCTATTGGATTTTGTAGTTAAGGTTATAAGATGAAAAAAATGTTGAGAAAATGGCAGAGAATTCAGCTGTTTTACGACATGGATGCTGTTCTACCGATGTTTATGACTCTAAAGGACTTCAAGGTAACTGAGTGTAACAGACATTCAACTATAACTAACTTGATGTTGAAGGTAAAAGGAGAGAAGCTACTAACCATGGTAGGTGCTAGAACACAGCACCTGCCAGGACATAAAGCATGATTTAGAAAAGACTATAGTATGATTTAGAATAGTTTTTTAACGAAAGTATATTTATAGGTTTATATTTTGCACGCGTTTTACTCAAAATGGAAAACTCAAAAAGGTCCACGTTCATCCCATTGCTTCTCACTGCTTTAACCTTTAAATACTTCTTAAAAACATTTTAAAATGTGTTCTTTGACTTCGAACTTCTTCAAATCACGATATTTTTTTTTAAAGCAGCATAGTTTAATTTACGTATGGTTTATGGTTAAACAACCACTTGTCAACATCGGATTTTAACCAAAAAAGCACGAGCTGACGTGTGATCACATGACTTCTTTTACTCCAATTTAATGTCATTTTCTCATTATTGGCAGTTTAAATGTGATTCAATAGTTTACTCTCTAAACATCACCAACAGTGGCCAAATTAAAACCAGATTTAAAAAAAAAATGCCAAATTTGTCGCCAAACTGGGGACAAAACTTGGCGATCAAAAGAATGGCGATATATCGCCAAGTGTCCGCCAAATTGTAACAACACTTGAGTCTACATCGAAATTAAAAATGATTTCCCCCCAAAAAGGGGCAAAAGACTCCCTTTGGAGCATCCGAATGCAACAAAAAAGAGAAGTGCACAACTAAACTTCACTAGGAGTCTAGTACCAAATTTTAACTTTCTAGGACATTCCATTCTTGTGAGTTATGCAACATACATACACACATACAGTGGCTCCCAAAAGTGTTCGTACACCTACGACTTTCAATGCAATAAGCCCTTATTCATTAGTTAGAATTCATATTTTGGAATAGGTATTTTATTATAAGATCTATGATCTATTTTTAACAAAACTACATGAAAGTTTTTAATAAAACATTAAATCTTAATTTTTTAAAAATCAAAAACTAAAACGTGCCGGAAGTTTTATCTCACAAAAGTCTTCGTACACATTGAAAAAATGTCAAAAAATTAGTAAATAATCTAACTTTTTACTAAGTTATTACTTAGTAGGATATCATGCAGTAACAACAACAGCTTTTAAACGTCTGGGAATAGATTTCATTGTTTTTTCTTTCTTTTTTTGTGCAATTTCTGAGTAAGTGTTTAGCCGCACTACGAGTCTTACTGTTTCTAGTTCTCTTTTCGTTTCAATGGTGTATTTCCGTAATCTAGCCACCAGATATCTCTAAATATGTTCCATTAAGTTTAAATCTGGCGATTGAGGAGATATTTCTAAGATTAAGGACAATTTTTGAGGCACCAAACGTGAACGTGTGCTTCTTATCATTATCTTGATAAAAAACGAAGTTGTTTCCGATTACCAAATTTTGGAGTAATAGTTTTAAATTGCTTTTTAAAATATTTAAATGAACAGCATAATTCATTATTTCATCAAAAAATTCCAAATTTCCAAGTCCTGATGTTGAGATGCACCCTCACACAAGAACACCTTCACCGTCCTGATTAACCGATCCAACTAAGTTCTTCAGATTAAATTCCTCATTGTTTTCTTTCATTTACAATTATACAACAATTTAACCCAAAATGTTGAATTTATTTTCGTCTATAAGTAAGACGTTGTTCCAAAACGTTTTGAGTTTATTTATCATTGATTTTACGACGGAAAGTGTAAGCTTACTGTTTTTAGCACGAGCAAGAAAATTTCTGCGGGAAGAGGTCCCATTTAATCTAGCTAATCAGAGAACTTGGCGAACACTTTTAGGTAAAAATTAAATGTAAAATGTTTCATTCAATTCTTCAGAAACTTTTTCAGTTCTGAAATGTGTATTTTTCATATATTTTTTAAACTGTAAACCTCCGATAACGCTTTGTTGTTTTGCAATTTGACCTTTTCTTACCTTGTTTTCGATCCGATTCTTGTCTTTAAAGCATTTTATCAAGCCCTTCACTATAGAATGGTATAAATTAACCAATTTAGAGACATTTCAAACCAATTTACGGCTACTTTGAGGGAAAAAATCAAATTTTGAATCTTGTTTGTTGTTTTTTACGCATACCTGCCATTTTAAAATAATAAGTAGAATATTAGGGAATAAATACACAAAAAATTAAAGTCAAATGACTTTACAGTATCATTACAATGCAAAAATAATAAAAAAAACACATATGATAGTTTTAATTATGAATTTTTTCGAAACTATTTCAGTGTACGATGACTTTTGTGGCGTATTTTTCCCCTGTCTTTTCGTTTTTTGACAAATTTCAAAAATAAAATCTGGCAATATTCTGAAAAAACTACTGGGTTTTATTCAGAATGGCATAGGAATGGTGTGAAAAAAAAATTGGACTTCAAATTCGAATTCAGTTTTGCGTTATTTTGGTTTTACTACAAAATTTCAAGGTGTACGAACACTTTTGGGAGTCACTGTACACACATACGCACATACAGACGGCGCCAGAAAACTCGTTGTAATTAACTCGAGGATCGTCAAAATAGGTACTGGGGGTGTCTGTACGTTCCTAGGCATATATCCACGTGTGGTCGGGTCGAAAAAAAAAAAAAATCTCAACATTCATTCGGGGGTGAGAAAAATGGAAATTAAGGCCGATTTTTGAGTGAACATTTTTTCGCGAATACAATACTTCCTTTTTTGTAAAGGGAAGTAAAAAGACCAACAAATGATTTACCATCAAATGTCTTCCCAAAACATGGATAAAATTCGTAAAAATTCCATAATATTTAAATAGAACTCAAACTTTATTCGTCATATAACTAAAAGAAGTGAACATTTTCAAGCGCACTTACAAGTTTAAAATTGGTTAAATAGCATTTTCAGTAAGTGTTTTCTTTGTTATTGGCAATTACAGAGTTTCAATTTGTTCTTATAGTATTTTAGAAGACTAAACTGGACATGTTTCTAACTAGCATCACGATGCATTTAAGAGTTAAATAAGCACATTTAATCAGAAGAAACGTTCAGATTATGTTTCAGACTTCTAATAATTGGTTTCTATTTCAAATTTATTGGTTTAAGAAGGGGATAAATACTTGCAGTTTTGGAGTTGGTACCAGTAAAATAAATCTTTGTCACATCCGTTTTGTTGAAAATCAAACAAGTTTTATCTCCATGCAAGAGATTTTGGGTTAAAGAGATGGTTAAATTTTTGTTTCTTTTCAGGTTAGTAAGATTAAATTATCAAGTTGGTTTTATGGGTTTTTTTGTATCAAATACTTTTTTGCAATAAATTGATTGTTTATAGTTCAGGTCATAAAATAAAATATGAAATGAAATTTTTTTTTCTAACATTAATTTTTCGTTTTCCTTTTAAGTTATCAATGATTATATTATAACGTAGTAATGATTTTTTTTTCTTTGCAGTAACACTTTCAAGGGTGGTTTTTACTTTATAATTTTAACAATTCATGAAGTTAGTTTTTTTTATATAATGGTTAGATTTTAATTTTAGTGTGTTTGCGTTTTAAAGTTGCTTTTTCTCCAGGCCATTAAAGAGAACCAACTGGTTAATATTAAATTTAATTGCACAAATTTTGGTTCATTTCTATTGCAAGTTCTTTTATTATTAACATTTGTACTTTACAATTAAAATGAAGTATAAAAATTTTTGTTTGGTTTCTCTTAGTGTTTTCGTGTTTTGGATGATTTTAAGAATATAATGAAATTTGTGTCAGTACCTAACGCTTAGGTTTCAAAGTTGACTTCATAGTTTGCAATTGAACGCATAATATGATTTCAAGTCATTAAAAGAGATTGCTAATTGGATTAATGTTTCATTTTCGCTGTTTTATTTATACGGAGGTTAGCGAGCGATGCGAGTAGTTGTAGGTGTACCCAAGTTCTGTATATTTTTCGTATATTATTTTAATTTAAATGTGTAGACACGGGAATTATAAAAGTGTTTATGCATAGCTTATAAAACTTAATACCAATTCTATTTAATTGAATTCAGTTTTAAAATGTATTTTTTATTTCCATTCGTTTGCTTAAAATGAATGTGTTTTCTTTCTATTTATTATTACATCTTTTTAAACAGCATATTTTATTTAATATTTAAATTCTTCATTTCTGTATAGATAGTTTTTTCTTATTGCTTTGTGCATTTTAGTACGGCTTAAAAAGTGGTCCGACTGATTAGTGTCCTTTATCATTTTTATTCCGATTTGTTTGCGTAAAATGAATGGGTTTTCTGTCGTTTTAGCATTGCATCTTTTTTAACAGCATGTTTTATTTAAAATTTTAATTCTTTCTTTTTATTACTATTATATAAACAGTTTATTTTCTGATTGCTTTGTGGTCCGACGGATTAGTGTTCTTTATAATTTTTATTCCGATTTGTTTGCGTAAAATGAATGAGTTTTCTGTCGTTTTAGCATTGCATCTTTTTTAACAGCATGTTTTATTTTAAATTTTAATTCTTTCTTTTTATTACTGCTATATAGATAGTTTTTTTTCTAATTGCTTTGTGCATTAGGGTAAAGTTTAAAAGGTTGGCTTTCGCTTAAAAAGTGGCTAAAGCTTAAAAAGTAGTGGATTAGTGTTCTTTATGATATTTAGTAATTTAGTATGAGTAAGAACTCTAATTACTCTAAATTTTTTTTCAAAAAAAAAAAAAAAAAAAAATATATATATATATATATATATATATATATATATATATATTACAGTAATCAACTTTAGAGCTATAATTTTTTGGATAAATTTATAATTAAATTTTAATTTAAAATGAAGAGTTAAAATAGTTAATTTTATTAAATTTATGATTTTGTTAAAGTTGTATGCTTGTTTCTGCAATTTTTTCTATTACGAAACGCAATGAACACTTGTTAAATAATTAATTACATTACATCGTACAATGCAAATGTCATCTTGTATTTTATTGATTCTGATATCATTTTAATGAATGCACTCTACGCTTAGCTCCTTTCGTCGCAGTCTGTGTTAAAGAACGGCGTGAGAACAATTATTAATTTGTTTGGCCGACGTAAAATCCTCGAGCCGCTGTTTCTTCTCCGACTTCATTTAAGACTTAATCATCGGAGCGAAGTTTTTCCTCTTAAGCTTCCGCCCATTCACTTCCCAACAAAACCGAATCCCCTCCAGGAAATTCATACCGTCGCGGAAAATCTCTTCGGCTGCGAATTCCCAGGTAAGGGGAATATGTGCTCGGCGGGGAAGATAGTTTTAAAGTCATTTAGCTGGTCGGGGCGCTATGGAAATTCAAATTGCGGAAGCCGGCAGATGCATCATAAATAGATGAGGCCAGCCAGAAAATAGCTGCACTCCCTCATTAGCATGAAAATTACCTTTCGGGCGAGGAAATGCTCCCCTCACGTTTCAGCCCCTTATTGATCCTTTGTGCACTTGTTCTATCTCTCTCTCTCTCTCTTCACTATCTTAACATCTTTGCTTTGCTGGAGGCTTCTTTTCCGGATCGGCGGAACATCCGCCCGTCTTGAATCCATCGATCCGTGGATTGGGATTTTTAAAAGTGGGGGGGGGGGCGATCCACTCGGGACGACACTCTTTGTCTCACGACGCGGAAAAGTGTATAGGCGTGAGGGCACGAGGGGGGGGGGGACTTAAGTGTCTCAACTTGCATGAAACTGAACCTTGAGTGAAATATAAGCACAAAGAGTGGTTCTGATTTCAAACTATTTTGATTATCATATAAGGAAGTGAGAAGCAAAGGGATATAAGTGTGGAAATTAAAAACTTGGAGACAATACATATGGAAGGTGAGCCTCTCCTCTGTGTTAAAACTAGCGGTAGTACTAGTAGCCCTGGTAGGTGCTGCTATACAGCATGAATTGGGAAAAAAATCAATCAAAGCTTACTGTCCAACCACGGATTGCATGGAATTTTCAAACGTCCAGATAAGACGAATCTATGTGAATAAGGGGGAAAAGTAAAAATTTGATGCGCGTATTCTGCTATTTGAATAAAACTTTGCTTCTGCAAAAGCTGACATCGGTAAAAAATAATAGATTCGTTCATTTCTGGCTGTAAAACGGATGTTTGTCTTTCCATTCAACCCGTGGTCAGACAGTACACAGGACCGCAACTTTGAACACGTTTTACTAAAAATTGAAAATCTTCTCTTACATTCCTTTTCTTCTTAAAGCCGCATATGTATAGGTCACAGCAGGATTTTATTTTAACAAATAGAGCCTTGTGGTTTCTAAAAATTGCTTTCATACGTAGTCTGTATTCCGTTTAGTACGCAAAAATTAAAAAAAAAAAAAAAGATTTTAGTTAAGTTCCCGTGACCTGCACAAATAATATGGTCGGAACTTTGACTAAGCAGAATATTTGGGCTATGACTATGATTATGACTTATTTCACGTTTCGAAAAGCTATTTTCTGGCCGCCTCAGTTTCATTGTTCGAAAGTTATTTTACAATCACATTGATATTTCTGTATATATTCATTACTTCAAAACGTATGCTGTGCTTAAAACTGTCGTCGTTGGTTTAAAATTATAGTTGCAGTCGTCTTTGCTTTAGTCAACCTTTATTGCTACAAGCTGGTCTTACCGTTTTTTAACAACAGTGAGATTTTCTGTTACATTTTAAGTCATAACATAGTCAACCAATATTAATCCACTAGGTGAAAGGGTACTACTCTGCCATCCGCAGTTAAAGTTTTTCGTTTTTTTTTTTTGTGCAATCACGATTGCTTATTGATCTTACTTGACTGTTTTGATGTGCTATCATTTTATTTTCCCGCCAGCACCCTCTGCAGCATCACCGTCGACCGGCTCCTCACGATGCTGCTCCTCTAGCGAAAACCGTCTACAGGTTGCGTCAACATCCTACACTTACACGCATACATACACGCACGTACACACACATGCATAGGCCTACACATACATACGCCTACACATACATACGCCTACGCACACATACACAAACACATACACACACTCAAACACATACACACACACGCATGCATACAGACACCTATACATACACACAAGCCTACACACAACTACCCACACACTCATGCCTGCACACAGACACAAACACATATACCTACACACATACACATTTCCCCACCCCCCACACGCACAAACACTCATACACACAACTACCCACACACTCAACCAGTACGCAGACACAAACACACATGCCTACACATACACATACCCCTACACACAAACACACATACCCCCCTCCCACACACACACACTCGTGATTGCGAAAAACTTAATTTGAATTCCAGATGTCAAAATTATTTTTTTTTTTTTTTTGCTTTTTCGTCGTCTGATGAACGTTATCTTACATGGACAAGCTTGCTTTTTTTGTTTCCACTAAAAAACGAAAAACAAAAAAAAGCGCGAAAAGAACGTCAAATTGCAATGTTTCCCTATGGTTGTTATGAAATACAAAACGTGTTTCTTCAAACATCTCGAAAACTTATTTCTGAAGATACTGCCAATTACCCGCCCATGGCAGTACTGCAGTACTTGTTTTTCACTGTCTTAACGATAAACCACAAGATTATGTTGAAATTAAAAATATAAAAAAAAGCTAAAAGAGACTTAACGAAGGGCAACCATAAACACATCTACTCTACAGCTTTTTCTCAAATTTGATTAACCGCTTGAACGTTTAAAACCCAGTTTATTCCCATTTTAGGACTATTGGGGTCAATCTTAGCGTCGATGTAATAGCTCGAACTTAGCGAATCAAGTTCTTAGTACCTGGTGGAAGTTGTTTTCAATCATGAAATAAATGACAGTCAGTCTGTAAGCAACTGGCAGCACGAGGGCACTTTATTTCAACAGGTGTGTATCCAGAAGCAAGGGGGGTTGTGGATCATGCTCCGTAAGCTACCAAATATAGCCTAAATCAGTTTCGGGACTTGCATTTCAAAAAACCTACCTCAGAAATTCTATTCGTGCCGAAACATTTTGCCCCGTTTTTGTTAATGACTCACTCCAAAGCCAGAATCTAGATTCGCCCTTGTATTTCAATGATATAAAATTACCAACAGGTGGAGATAGTTTGTGACAAAAGTTTTGTTGCTGTGGCAGTTCGGGTGAAACGAGCGTTAGGATCGTGCTAGAATCGATAGATCTTGTTTCTTATCGCAAAGCATCAAAACTGTCTTTAGTTTATTTTTTTTTTTTTTTAATTTATCGACATAACTTTTTCTTTTCTAATTCCTTTCTTTTTATAAAGTAGCGTTTATTTTCGATTAGGAATCTTGCCATAAACGACTGCCAACTATCGACTACTAGTCTATCCTGCCTCACAATGAACATTTTTTCTAAGCAAGATTTTTTAAATAATTCGACTCGCTTCATTTTATAATGTTTGGTTAATTAACTCACTTTACTTTTTTGATTTGTTTTTGCTCTTAGAAGTATTTTTGCGTGTTATCAAACCTTCAGTTTCATTTCAATGATACTCTCCTATATTATTTACTCATTTTTATACGTTTATGGGAAAATAGATTAAACAATAAATTGTTTGATTCGGTCTCCAACATTATCAAAGGTAGACTAGTTGCGGATGACTTTTTTATAGAAAATAATATGTATATAACTAGAGGACCCGACAGACGTTGTTCTGTTCAAACTTTGTAAATTGAAAAGTTAAAATATTTCTATACAATATCAAATGTTTGAACCGTTCTGTTGAAAAGAATGAAGCAAAAAAAATGTTTTAAGCTGCTATGGTGTAAGAATTCGTATATTTATTACAACTTGATTTATCTGATGCCCACTGAGCAGTTGTTATATTAACTATTTTTTCTCCCGTACTTGATAATTTGTTCTTTCAGCCATACTCAAAAGATAAAATGCGTCCTCAGATATTAAGTGTACAAATCTAACTACACATCTAAAAAAACGGAAAATCCCGCTGCAACATCCCCCATATGAAAAAGAATACAACAATCGAAAGGATATCGTTTAGAAAAATGATAAAGGTAAAAACAATTCTCTGAATAAGCGAAAATCACTCATCACTCCTCCCCTCCCCTCCCGATGTAAAATAAACACATTCTTCAACTAAAATGATTAAAAACTCTTTGAAAACGAAAAACAATTCTTTGCAATTTGAAATATTTTGCCAAATAAACAAAAAATACAATAAACTACATTATCAGTATCTTTAAAATGTAAACAAATGATCACGCTTTATTGTTTATAGCCAAAGTGGCCACGCCACCACGTTACTGTAATCCCGCCGATCAGTGAGAGAAGCCCACTCCGACCGATTTGCGGTCCGATCTTTTGAACCAAAACATTTTAAGCTTCATATATTGCCTAGTTTGTTCTTTCCACCAAAGATAAAGATCTTCCACTGCACTGATCTTTTGTGTACAGAACTTTCCCTATTGTAATTTATCTGGACGAAAATAAAAATTTGTTTCTCCTTTAAATTCCATCATTTTTTCCTTTAATAATGTACTGATTAGTTAGACAATCCTTAAAGTATTCTTGACATTGGTTCCAAAACTCAGATGGATTTCAGCCGAGAAACAAATGCTGCTAGGTACGGTACTTTCTGATCATTTGGTTAGGAAAACCTAAAGCACCGATTCAGTCACATGGTTCAACTACGACGACAGAATACACGTTTTGCGTGAACCTTGCAGTATTTTACTTTAAAATATATCGCGGGACCTAAAATCGTTACTTTTAAGAAATGAAGGCTTCACTCTCTCTCTCTCTCTCTCTACGTTTTATTTATTATCAATTGACATATCACAGTAGGAAATTTCATTATAAAAAGCAGAGCTGGCTTTTTTATTGTCCTTTGGCAACGGATTCAATATTTATTTCAGTTTTCGCTCAACAATAGGTTAAAATAAATATTAATCATTTGAGATATATAACCATCCAATGTTTAAATCAATTAATTAATGAACAAAAACGTTTCCGATTCGACCCATCACGCTTCGAAACCATGCTTGCCACAACTTAATTACATACAAAAAATGTGATCAAAATCGGTCCAGCCGTTTAAAACCCTTATGGTGACAAACGTACGCACAAAAGATTTTTATATATTAAGATTGGTCAATCAGCCATGCAAGCTCAATGAGCTGTAGTGCGCCGTTTGTTGGATTCTCCCTCCCCCCTCCATAATTCCTGACCATGCAACGTAAGTCACATACAGTAAACAACCCAGCGCAAGAAAGGAAACTTCAGTGACGGCGAAAGCGGGAGTCATACCTAGTACCTTTGCAGAACCAAAATGCCATAAAGATCCTAAAATTATCTTCACACACTTATATACTTGTGTATATTGTGCTATTTTTTTTCAAATGTTTAATACATATTTATGTATTTTTACTCCAAATTATATCGATTTAATAACAATGCGGACAGGGCCTTTGGCGCTCTTTTGTGTTGTTTTCTTATTGGTAACTCATGTTGAACTATATTTAGAATTTCTCAGTGTTTGTGATTGTCTTTTGTAATTTACGCGTTGCATGTGTAACTTTATTATTTGTATACGGATCGTTATGTATGAGTGTTTTTTAATAAATCCTTAGTTCTTAAAATAAACTGCTCTATATATTTATAAACATTTCCATTAATTACCTTAATGGTCGATCGTTTCATACCCGCAAACTCATTGACGCTGCGCCTCAACGCGTGTGTTTACATTACCTTTCCGCTGTTCCCAGATCAGTGTTGCTCCAGATATAAAGTTCCCGCTTCGCAATCCCAGAACATATTTTCCATCACCAAACACGGCCGCGCCAATCATAGCCCCAGAATGCTTATAATGCATCTTTAATGTTCGGCAGATGGTGGGCTTGAATGTAAATTGGGAGGTCGGGAACAAACCCTTTGTGAGTGTAGCGGACGAATTATTCCATCCCTGTGCAAACAATTTGCACATTATTGGCCACCCCAGGGAAAGTCCCTTCCTTTAATTGTGGCCCTGATTAGTTTAACCTCGACGACAGAAAAGGCCGCGTGAGGTCTCTGTAATTGGCCGCTTTTGCCTCCCTCACCCCCCTGTCGCTCTCATTGCCAATTCTTTGTCCACCTTCGTTGAGTTAAATAGAGAAAAGGCTGCGGGGATACTGAATCCTGGGCTTTATTAGGCCGTTTCATATAAACGGCCATGAATAGGAATAGATGGTTCGGCTGCCCTGGACTTCTTGAGGAGTGGAGATGCAGAAATTAGGGCTCTTACTCTTCTGGATTTTTTGAGAAATTGATATTTTAATGAATAGTAAGGCAGTGATGGACAGTGTGGATCGTTTGATTTTGCAGCTGTGTACATAGTTTGATGATTTACGAAGGAAAGCAGAGATAGTGTGGCTTCCAGGGCCTGATTTCCGCACAGGCCTACTAGGCCTGGGCCTGGGGTCCCCTCTTCCTAAGGGGCCCCAAATTACTTAAAGAACTATGCATAGCATTACAACTATACAAAAAATACACATATTTTTAAAATAATAGCCTTCAGGGGGCCTCCAGATTATTGTGGGCCTTGGGCCTCACTTTTTTGGGCCTCTTAGTCGGGCCCTGGTGGCTTCCCTGGACTTCTTGAGGACTGGAGATGCAGAAATTAGTGCTTTTACTCTCATGGATTTTTGAGAAATTGATAGTTCGATGAATAGTAAGGCAGTGATGGACAGTTTGGATCGTTAGATTTTTCAGCTATATACATATTTTGATGATTTATGAAGTAAAGAAGAAATAGGTTGACTGCCCTGGACTTCTTGAGGATTGCAGATGCAGAAATTACGATTTTTACTCTACTGAATTTTCAAGAAATTGATATTTTGATGAATAGTAAGACAATAACGAACAGTTTGGACCTTTTTATTTTGCAGCTGTATGCATATTTTCATGATTTGCAAAGGAAAGAAGAAATAGTTTGGCTCTTTTGCAATTCCAATGAGATGCACATTTTGGTGAGTTGGGAAGGAAGGCATTGTTAGTTTGACTCTTTCTGTTTGTAGCGAGATACCTACTTTGGTGAATAGTGAAAGAAGGAATTGATAGTTTGGCTCTCTTTCCACCTTTTAGCGATGCATACATAATTTGATGATTTGGCAAAGAAATAATAGATTGATTTTGCAGATTTATAGGGTAGACCTGGGCACGTTTACGTATGGGGTACGTTTACGCAGTGCCCTTTTTTCAAAATGATTTATAAATGGAGAGCCAATAATCATCCCAGATTGATGCTGCTCCCTAGCAAAAATTTTCACAAGATTTCGAGCATCAGTCGAGCTTCGGTTTAGCATGCGGATAGAAAAATCTGTTTTCTACCGAGCAAAGTAAATTTTGTGTTAAACGTTTTGAAGCTTATTGTGAATAAATAATACTTTGTTAAAAACAAATAAATATACAAAATATAGCAGAATTTTATCTTTTTTTTTTTGAGAATTGTATTTATATGGACCGAAAAGTTATTAAATTTTGTTGCACATTAAAAATAAATCCAAACTTGCTGACGGGGCACGTTTAAGCATTGTCATCGGAGCACATTTACGCACGTTCATACTGTGTCTTACTACTCTGCCTTACTTCTAAACGGACCTCTGGCGCTTTTTTCGCTTTGTACTATCTCAAACCTTTAGCATTTTCAGGTTATTTAATTTTGAAAGTCACCATTCACTTTTAATTAAGTAACAGATTCGCATATTTTAACTTCCAACCATATAGTGAGCCACCTATAGAGCTCGGTGCACTTTCAATGAAAGGAGGGATGTAGCAGTATGGCTCAGGGGGGCCTTATACCTCTCTTTAATAATTAAGACTAAATATTTATGCTTGAGTATACTTTTTTTTTTTTTTTTGACAAAACAAAAATTTTTGCAAAGTTCCACCGCCAAGAATGGTTGGAAGCAGAGAAACATTTCTCGTTTGATAGGGACTTATTATTAAAGTATAATGTTAGATAAAATAAATTTATAAACATTATGTATCCCTGAATGAAGTGAAGGGTAAAATTCGAAGTCGCTCATCTTTACTGAAACGGATGCACAGGCCTCACAAATGTCGCAACGAATGACTTTGAATTTTACCCTCCGTTACATCGTATTGCTGCTATGAAAGGTGGCCAGATCGTACCCGTAGCATTGCGATTTGATCTCCATTAACTAAACGTACTAAAAAATCTCTTCATATTCAATTTAAAAGACATTTGTAACTGCAGCGCTCTCTAATGTCCAAACTTGGAACAGTTTTTGAAAACCGTGTACAAAAAATTCCAGACTGTTTGCTTTCTGTCTCTCGCTGCTACGCAGTGATCTCACCCACTTCAAAGTTGAGGAGTCCTTTTTAAACCATTTTGCACATTTAACTATCATCTTTACTAATAATAAAGCTAAAAGTCTCACTGTCTGGATGTCCGGAGGATGTCTGGATCTCTGTGACGCGCAGCGCATAGCGCCTAGACCGTTCGGCCGATTTTCATGAAATTTGGCACAAAGTTCGTTTGTAGCATGGGGGTGTGCACTTTAAAGCGATTTTTCGAAAATTCGATGCGGTTCTCGTTCTATTCCAATTTTAAGAACAAAACTACCAGAAGATGGACGAATAAATTACGAAATTATCATAACATGGAACCGTAGCATGGGCACAAGCCAAGTGGCGAGATACGAAATTATCATAACGTGGAACCGTAACATGGGTACAAGCCAATTGGCGAGAAAATCCACCATACATTTGTAAATTTTCAAGCGAACCAAAAGACCTTTTAATTTTTCTATTACGGGCAAAGCCGTGCAGGTACCACTAGTTTATAATATTTCTCAAATGCGGTTTTTTTTCGCTTTTTTGTTGGTTGTTGCCTATAACGATTATTGGTGTTGCGTCAATCTAAAACTTTCTCATCTTTCAACCCAAGCATAAGTGAGATCGTTCGAGGTCAAACGTCTTTTAGTAAATTCAAGCCGCTTGCACTAAAGGTAGGGCTCAAAAACTACAAGAAACAGTGAATTCAGTCATAAACGTCCCAAAATGTTTCAGGGTGGTTTATTAAGATACCAAAATATTTTGGTAGAGTGTCAGAACAGCTATGTTTACACTACACAAATAGTTCCTGAGCGAACAGTCTTAATCCATTTCCTACACACTTTTTCATTCCTTACTAAACATTCCCGCGCAAAGTGTCCATCGAACGGACAAGTTATCTTCTTTTCTGACGAAAGTTCCTATTAAAAGCCGGTGGCTCTTCCATTTTTGTAGAGGACTCTTGTAGCCTCCATTAAGGGCGGCTCTGGGGAGCAGGTCGTAAAACAAGACCTATGGGCTTAAGCAGTGGCAGAATCTCTTCTTCTCTTAGGAGCTGTCGGCAATAAATAAACTGGACGGAGGGCAAGCCGATATTTTCAACGCGGGATTTTTATTTTAAGTTTTAGATACTTTTTATAAAGTTCGGTGCGTAGTAAAATTCGTAGTATTTGATCTATGTTGCCTTTTAAGATAGATTTTTTCGCTTTTGAGTAATGATAACAATTGTAATAGTAATAATAACTATTAGTACTATTATTGATTTATTGCACTGAAAATTTTTACAATTTTTGTGTTAAAAGTAAGATGTAAGAATTACAATCACAATTAAATAATAATTATTAATATGAAAGTAAGTGATAAATAATAATAATAATAAATATAGTGATCCTCATATAAATAATAGCCGATGATCGAGTAACCTACGTGCTTCATTAATGAAACTCGCGCCATATCCTGATAATTTGATAATGTGTTTTGGTAGTATTTCACATGCAGGGAAAGGCTTATTGTGACAAGGCTGAATTCGATCCGGTATCTTAACTGTTTTACTGGTAAGACTGTGTCATTTCAGGAGAACAAAGAATTAAAAAAGTGGTTGAAAATTAGCACTATCCACTGGAGTTTAGGGTTAATCCACTGGAGTTATTGTATAAATTTCAAATATCAAAATATCACCGAACAGGCAATTTCTTCGTTCAAATGTAGAAGATAGAAGAGTAGAAACAATTTTCACCCGTCATACCTTGACGGGCGGCATTCTAGTTAATAAATAATAATAATAATTAACTACAATAATAATAAAATAGTAATTGATAATAAATAATAATAATTAACTACAATAATAATAAAATAGTAATTGATAATAAATAATAATAATTAACTACAATAATAATAAAATAGTAATTGATAATAAATAATAATAATTAACTACAATATTAATAATATTAATAATATTAATAATATTAATAATATTAATAATATTAATAATATTAATAATATTAATAATATTAATAATATTAATAATATTAATAATATTAATAATATTAATAATAATAATAATAATAATAATAATAATAATAATAATAATAATAATAATAATAATAATAATAATAATAATAATAATAATAATAATAATAATAATAATAATAATAATAATAATAATAATAATAATAATAATAATAATAATAATAATAATAATAATAATAATAATAATAATATAACAAGTTACAATAATAAAAAATAAAAAATCAATTCGACTCCGACATGGCAGAGCTATAGAATCGGAGAATAAATGAGTAACTCTGACTCAGACTCCTAGACCTTTAAATTATCTAAATCCGACTACTGTTAATACTGCTTTGTGCCAAAATTAGTCCGACTCCAACCCTGCAGCCTAGTTGATTACATGCATGATGAGACCAGCATGATTGCGTAGTTCGTTGCTTATCTGTAAATAGGTTTTCTTTGTATTGTTAGTGTGAATGCCAAGAAAGCAATGCGAAGAAAATGAAGCACTTAATTGTTGAATGGGGTCGTTTACTAATTTTTAAAAGTATTTTTTTCCGAAAGAGCATGCTTAAAAACATAGGATCTGACCATTTTTAAAATAATTTATTTAAGTTTAATATTTTTAAAAAATTACTTAAATCGGTGCGCTTTCATCGTTTAACGCTTCTGTCGTGTGACATCACAAATGATGAAATGCCATTCAATGTTGCCATTCACAGAACAAAATATCTAATTCGCATCCTTACTCACGTGTATTGGCAACGATATGGTTGATAGCAAGCGTAGAGCGCAATTTTAATTCGCTGCTTGATTATCATAACGTGGAACCGTGGTAGAAAGATGCGTCAAAATACATCATTTGTGACGTCATCAAGACCACGCCTTGTTTGAAAAATCGGACATTTAAAAAGATTAATTAAAAAACTGTTTTGAAAATGAAAGTATTTTCTGGGTCCATCCTGTAATTTTTTTTTTTTTTTTTGCTCATTCTATCCATTTCAATGACTAAAAGTAGTACTTTTGACTGAAGGAAACCACCCCATTGGTTTGTCACATGTCAAGGACCGATAAATGGCAGTATATCGGAATAAATGAAGACTAAAACGAAATATACTAACCAGAATCATGTAAACCATCTTGATTAGTATAAATTGCCATAATTAAAAGATAGTTGTTTCGGTGAGATTTCCGAAGATCACTATTGGATAAATCCATTTTAATAGAAGTATCATTTATTGCACGAAATGCCCCGTACATCCTCCAAATAAGTTAGATTTTTACTTCATAGCATAAACCATATAAAGAATTAAAATAATCAATTAATCAACGTTTCTATTCCGATAAGTAGCAGAGTTTGTGCACGCAGTGCCATTGCCTGGTGCAGTTAGAGACTGAGAACTAGCATATTAAGTTAAAATATATTTATTCTTATACTCAAGAATTAACGTAAAATAAAAGTATTTACAGAACATGTTAAACAGACAAAATCAACACATAGAATCACCCCCACATGGATACAGTCGACTGCTTAAATACCTTCTTAAGCTACAGAAATTTGCATACGGTTAAGCAAATGAAACAGTTAATACATTACGACAGAATAAAATTAAAATTCCAACAAACGGCCCCATCTGTCGTAAATGTAGACTTTTTTTCAGTAGAAAAACAATCATTCAAAAATCTTACTAATAGCAAGTTGAAACTTTGCAAGCAAAAGAGGTTTTGTCAAAAAGTCCGCTCTATTACTTTTAGAGTTCACAAATTTCAAATCAAAAACATTTTCATCTATCATTTGTCTAATAAATTGACACCTTATATCAATATGTTTAGTTTTAAAATTTTCCTGGCTATTTTTCGAAAAATAAATTGCAGATTCATTATCACAATACTGAATAGGTATAATTACACCACATAAATTTAGTTCATTTAAAACTCTGGAATACCAAGTTAACTCTTTTACACTTTCAGTCAAGGAAATGAATTCAGACTCCATTGAACTGAGTGCTACGCATTTTTGCTTTGATGATTTCCATGCAAACGGAACGTTACAAAAATAAATTATAAAGCCGCTACTTGAATGTCTTTTAGTCAGATGACACCCCCAATTGGCATCTGAATATGCACATAAGTTTAAGGATTCTACATTTGAAAAATTTATCTTGTAACTTTTGGTAGCTAAAACATAATTTAAAATGTCTACTACTAGTAACCAATGTTGATATGTATATCCATTACAAAATTGTGACATTACATTTACAGAAAGACTTATGTCTGGCCTTGATCTGGAAGCCAAAAATGACAAACAACCGATTAAAGTTCGGTACGGAAATTTCCTCATAATTTCAGTTTCTACTATCTCACTTTCGTTGACTTTACCTGGTAAAACATAACCAGTTTTGAATGGTAGTTTAACGTAACTTTTAGGCAAATCTTTAAATTTTAACTCTAGTTTTTCAATGTAGGTTTTTTGATGAATGAATAACATACCATCAATACTTTCAAAATTAACACCAAGCAAATATTTAGTTAATCCTATTTCAGTTATTTCTAAATTATTTTTCAACATTCCAGTTACTAATTTTAGTACTTTTTCATCTTTAGCGAATAGAACAAAATCATCTACATAGACAACTAAAACAGCATTCTCATTCATTTTATACAAACAGTTACACCATTTTAACTTGTGAAAACCAATATTTTGCAATATACTGTCCAATTCAGAATTCCATTCTCTTCCACTTTGTTTCAAACCATAAATAGATTTTTCTAATAAACAAACCTTATTTTCAGCACCACTTACAACAAACCCAGGTGGCTGCTTCATGAAAATAGTTTCTTTTAACGTACCATATAAATAGGCAGATTTCACATCTAATTGCACATGATACCATTTTAACATTGATACCAATAAAATGAACATTAGTTTTATAATAGAGAAATTGATAACTGGCGAAAAATAATCAGTAAAATGAATTCCATATTTCATTTCATACCCTTTCGCACAGAGTCTTGCCTTATATTTCTTGCCATTTTTCTCAGTATTTTTTATATTATAAACCCACCTACAACCTAATATTGCAGCATCTTTTGGAGGATCAACCAACCGCCAAACTTTCCTCTTTTGCATCATGTCATATTCTTGCTGCATCGCGGCATTCCATTTCTCCCTGTCTGGATTAATTTGTACATCCTCAAACGATTTAGGAATTTCAACGTTATAAATTTCATTTTGAAAAATTTCATTTAAATCAAGGTCAGAATCACTAGATTCTTTCAAATTTTCCGCTTTAGGATGTTTAGTTTTAGGAACAAAATCAAATTTCTCAGGTTCATAAGCTATTTTATTTTTCCTACAATACTTTCTTACGTCATTTAAAGACCTTAATCTTACGTTTGTGATTGGGGTATAATAATAAACATCAATTCTTGTACTTTTTGTTCTAGGTTTTTCAACTCTATTCCATTCTGAAATATTTATAGAACTTAAAGTTTTACGTTCATTAGGTTTTTCGTCTTCATCGTCACTAAAGTTTTTACCCGCAATTTCATGCTTGAGATCAAGTGTCGCGTTTTTAAAATTGTTAGTTTCAATTGGGCATTGATTAAAATTTGAATTCGTGTATTTATAACAATTATTTTTCCCAAATAATGCATTTACACCATTTCTACTTTCATCTATACGCACATGTATAGTTTCTACAACTCTCCTTTCTTTTGGAACATAAATCCTATACCCTTTAGTTTTGTTCGCATATCCAACTAAAATTCCTATCAAAGCTTTAGGTTGAAGTTTATGTCGTTTAACTTTAGGAACGTGAACATATGCTAAAGATCCAAAAATTCTTAAATGTCTTACCGAAGGTTTGAATCCCGTCCATATTTCCTGTGGCGTTAGACCTTCCGTTAAACTGTGTTCGGTTCTATTTTTCGTGTGAACATACATCAAAAGAGCTTCCCCCCAAAATTCAGGTTTCAATCCACTGTCCTGTAGCATTGCTCGAACTGCATTCATAGCTACTTTATTGAAATTTTCCGCGACTCCTACTTGTTCCGGGGTATAAATTGAAGATCTTTCAATTTTTATTCCTAACTCGGTCAAAAATTTCTCGAATTGTTTATGCGTAAATTCAAGACCGTTATCTGTTCGCACGCACTTTAGTTTTTTACCCGTCTGCCTTTCAGCTTTTACTAAATACTTTTTAAAGCATTCAAAAACTTCAGTTTTGTCTTTTATTATATAAACTTCAGTTTTCCTAGAATAATCATCGACGATTGACAAAAAATATCTCCCCCCTGCTAAAGAGTCAACTGGAGAAGCACCCCATAAATCCATGTACACTCTTTCGAGAACTTGATTAGATTTACGTTTGTACTGGTAACCTCTCTTGAACGACATTCTTTCAGATTTTGCTACTACACAAGTTTCACATACCTTATTTACGTTTTTACTATTAATATTTTCAATTCCTTTTACACAATTATTTTTACTCATATTAACTAATAAAGGTAAATTAGTATGACAGAATCTACGGTGAACAATTTCAGAACTTAAGCTAGTAGAAAAAGCAAAATTCTTACAATTTGTAGCGTAACCTTTAACTACATACAATTTATCTACGCGGGGTACAGTAAACAAATATTTGTCAAATTTATCATACAGAACCATTCTATTATTTCCCCATAGAATTTTACATCCTGCAATGTCTACATTAGCCCCACCAATTAAATTTCTCCTCATGTTCGGTGCATAAAGTACATTTTTCAAAATAATGTCTATATTACCTTTCGTGTCTTGGATAGTAAAGTCTATATCGCCAATTCCGTGGACTTCGGAGGAACTGTCTTTGTCACCAATCAGTACTTTTTGATGAGGAATATCTCGGTAAGTACTAAAGAGTTCTTTGTCATTTACAAAATGTGAAGTCGACGCAGAGTCTATCAGAAATTCTACTATCTTTTTATCAATGGATGAAGTGTTGAAAGCTAATTCAGTCTGTTTTGTAGACTCGCAATATAAAGCTTGTTTTCTCTCGAGATCTCTGGCTTTTTTGAAGCATTTTTCTTCCAAATGATTTAGTTTCCCGCAGTAATTGCAGCTAAATTTCGGCCCCATACGATTAAGTCGTGAAGAATTCCAATTTTTTCGTGGATCCAGGTCGCTTCCACTGCTTGAAGACGATGGGTTTCTATTTCCGAAATTCTTTTGCATTGGAGGTTTCTCGTCAGGAGACTTAAATTTTGTCGTGTATGCATCAGCTATAATTTTCCCTTCATCTTTGCGTTTCAAACAAATTCTTCCATACTCGGTGATAAGTTGCTTCGATACATTTTCCAGCGTAAAATCTTTATCTTCTAATCTGTACAGTATTTGAACTAAGTTATCATATTCTTCGGGTAAACGGCGTATAAGTTGGAAACACAGTAACAACTCTGGCATGTCAAAACCAGCATCTCTTATTTGTAGCGTTTTTTCTTCCACTTTCTTGCAAAATAAACCAACAGTTTCTTCTCTCGGGTTAAATTTCAGTTCAAAGAATTCATCCAGTAATCCAGCTAAACGTGCTCGGGATGTCGGTTCGAAATTTAACTTCAGAATTTCCCAGGCTTCCTTTCCACTTTCAGTCTGTGCGATGAGAATTTGAAATTTCCTTTCTACGGACTGATAAATGGTGGTATAAGCCCTTCGTTTACGCCATTCAAAGTCTCTTTTATCTCGTTCAGACGCAGCGTCATCACATTTGACTTCTTCAGCATTTGTAACAAACTCGTAACAATTTCTATCAATCAAAACACACTTTATGTCGAGTTTCCAGGACGCATAATTATAGTCGGACAGCTTTGGAAATGTATACGAAAGTTCTTGCACTTGAGCCATTTCAATTTTTCAAACAGTTCAATAGTTTTCAAATACTACACCAGTTTGCAACTATTGGACCTTTTAACGCATGAAGAAGGCCCATGACCAATATTCCGATAAGTAGCAGAGTTTGTGCACGCAGTGCCATTGCCTGGTGCAGTTAGAGACTGAGAACTAGCATATTAAGTTAAAATATATTTATTCTTATACTCAAGAATTAACGTAAAATAAAAGTATTTACAGAACATGTTAAACAGACAAAATCAACACATAGAATCACCCCCACATGGATACAGTCGACTGCTTAAATACCTTCTTAAGCTACAGAAATTTGCATACGGTTAAGCAAATGAAACAGTTAATACATTACGACAGAATAAAATTAAAATTCCAACAGTTTCGAAGCGCAAAAATTGCAAATTACTGCAGACGCGTGTTTCGATGTTGCAAGGAACACCTTTTTCGTTGGTTGGTTTATTCGATTTTAATGGCGCAAGAGCCCTCAACGGCTATACTGCGCCAAATAATTCTTTGGCACCTTTTTCAATGCAAAGAAGTGTGAGCTTCTGGATGAAAAGTGATCCGAGAAAAGGCACAATGGTATTTATTCGTTATTCTTAATCATATAAAGAATATAGGTCCTACTTTTATCTAATGCAATAAAGATTTGAAAAAACTTTGAGAAATAATATTAAAATATTATTTGTTGTCTCAAGAAAATTGCTATATAAATAAAGTTTATAACCCGAAAGTAGGTCCATAGCTTGAAGTAATTTCGCTCCGCATTTCAAGGCTGCAAGTGATATGGCCTCATGTACATCGCCTAACCATAGACATAATTTCTTTGAAAAAAAAATATGGAGAGAGATAATCGTTACTAATAATAAAACTGAAAGTCTCTCTGTCTGGATCTCTCTCTGTCCGGATTTCTCTCTGTCCGGATCTCTGTCTGTCTGTCAGGATCTCTGTGATGCGTATAGCGCCTACGCCGTTCTGCCGATTTTCATGAAATTTAGTAGAGAATTAGTTTCTAGCATGGAGCACATCGAAGCGATTTTTCGAAAATTCGATTTTGTTCTTTTTCTATTCCAATTTTAAGAACATTTTACCGAGCAAAATTATCATAAGATGGACGAGTAAATTACCAAGTTATCATAACGTGGAACCGTAACATGGGCAAGCCCATTGGCGACAAATTCATCATACATTATTTGTAAATATAGAGGCGAACCAAAAGACCTTTTAATTTTCTACTACGGGCAAAGCCGTGCGGGTGCTACTAGTATTATATAAATCCTCTGTCATTTACTCATTTTATTTTATTTTACCTTTTTTAGAGGGAATAAAGTATATTCTTTCGCTCCATCTCACATTCCTCAACAGCTATTCTCCAAAATCCCCATCCGGGCCCTCGAAAGAGCATTTTATTTCACCATCACTTTGTTTTCTGAGATTCAAAATAAAACAACCCATGGAAGAAGAAGAAAAAAAAGTCATTCCATTGCTGGCGCCATCAACAACAGCCTTTTGCAAAAAGTTCTATGATAACCCCAGATAATATGTAAAATAGTTTTTCCGATGAAAAGAAGTGGAAAGAAATCCCTCCCCCTCATTATTCCGCGGGCACAATGCGCCGTTTTATCCCTCCTCATATATGAAAGGACCTAATCTGATACACTGCCTTGATAGGGATTTTCCCATTTGGAGAACTAAAGCGCGTTGTGTTTTCTTCCCTCTTTTGTGTAAAAACGTCCCTACGTGAATGCGAGCGAGAAACGATTCTTTCAAAGGTTAAATTAGACGTCCAGACTATTCGTAAGATGGGGCCGTAAACAGGGATTTCGAATTCATAGTCGAGGGTGGATGGAATGTAATGCCACGCATACTTCCATTCGACGCAACTTTGATCCAATTTATTCATTTTAAGATCCGCACTCATATTTGAATAGTGTTATTGCAATTATTGACATCATGATCCTTGGTCCCACTTGATTCGCTTACGGGCTTTGACAATTTATGACTTTTCTGTGTTAAATCGATACAACTAGTAGCCTAAGATGAACTGCTCTTTAAATTCTACAAAAATGCGAAACTTCATATGTCGCCCATTTTGACCGCAAGAGGCGCTGAACCCACTCTTATGTATCCACCAATCAATGGCAAGTCGCCCATTTTGACCGCAAGAGGCGCTGAACCCACTCTTATGTATCCACCAATCAATGGCAAGTCGCCCATTATGACCTCAAGAGGCGCTGAACCCAATCCTTTGTATCCTCTAATCAATGGACATTTTGATCAATGGACATTTGGACTCTAAGAATGGAAAACAGGGATAACCTGTGGTGCCCCCTTTGTTGCCATGATTTTCAGTGATTGTCATGGTCTATAAGAATCAAGCGGGGCCATGGATGTATCTCGCATGGCTGTACTATTTGACCACGGATTGTATGTAATTTGGGAATCTGCCAAATAAAGACGATTCCATCTGAATGAATCTAGCTGGGGAGAAGGGAAAATAACGATGGGATTTTGATGCACGCGTTTTATAATATCACCTAGTCGCAAGCTAAGTTCGAGTAGATTAGTGAAACCTGTGTAAGTTGACCACTTGCGGTGCAGTACTTTGGTGGTCAACTTAGACAGGTGGTCAACTTATAAAGGGTGGCAATGATTTTTTTTTTTTTTTTTTTGTCATTTCCTTGCACCATGGACCATGTATTCATTTCTGGAATCATTGACACTTACTCTTTCTGTTTAAGTCACTTTTATTGTTTAACATTACTTTGAAACAATAATTAAAAAAGTTATTCAAATATTTTTGCTTTTTTTCCTCGTTTTTTACTAAATTAGACATTGTAGTTTTAGAAATTTCGGTATGTGTCAGCTAATTTTCGCCAACTTTCTTCCTTTTCATATAATTTTAATATTTCATACTTTTTATCAATCTCAAGTTCAACTAACTTTCTTTTTGAAACCATTTTATGTAAAACTTTTACACAAAGAGCAATAAGCTGGACTCTCCTAGTTCATAAAGGCAGTTGAAAATGAAAATATTCTGTCTCTTAATCCCTTGCACCAGAAATAAGTAACTTTTCTCTTTAGCACAATTCCAGTGTTGCCTCAAAATATTGCTACTGGAAGAAAAGACTTTGTACTTTTTCTACTGACACCAGTTTTTTATTTTCATTGAACAGAGAGTACAAAAAGCAATCTCAAATGGAACAACAAAAGAAAAACAAGTTCGGAGAATTAGGAGCAGCATAAGCTTTATGCTGTTGTTTTATTTAGTTGGTAGAATGCTGGTCTAAAGCATCAAAATTATTCTTGGAAAGCTATAAAAAATAATAATAATAAAAGAAAATAATTTGCTTGATTAAGTTAAAAAAAAAACCTAGTGGTCAACTTACAAAGGGTTTTTTACAATACTCCGAACCAAATTTGGTGTACATTAGTGGTCAAGATAGACAGGTGGTCAAGATAGAGAGGTGGTCAAGTTACAGAGGTTTTCTTTCATTATATAAGATAGGTCCAATTCCGTTCCCAACAAAAGCGGTCAACATAGACAGGTGGTCAACTTACAAAGGTGGCCAACTTTACAGGTTTTACACTACTTAGCGACATTTCTACATCAAAACCAATCACTTGAGCATGTTTGCTTGGTTCTTTACTTTTCTGTAAATAGAGTTTCTTTGTGCTGTTAGTGCAGCTGCCAGGAAAACAACACGAAGAAATTGTTCAATTGGTCATTCACAAAAAAGTGCAGAAAAAAAGCAATCTACACACGAGCACTACCACAAAATAAAATAGGTACACATAATCATGTATGTCACAACATGTTTTATGTGTGACATGTTGTGACATGTATGTCACAACATGTTTTATGATTTATTAAAATGTTGCGACATGTTTCATTATAATGAAACATGTCGCAACATTTTAATAAATCATAAAACATCTTGTGACAATGTATACGAGCATTGAGTATATAAAATTATTATAAGCAAAAGATAAGATGCTTCGGTGAGTTTTCCGAAGGTCACTATTTAATAGGTTGATTGTAAAGATCAAGATGAGCTGTCACCACTCGTCACACGGTGACTTAATAAAACAGGAGCTACTGAAAATCAGCCATTCGATGACCCCTTTCCCCAACCACACCCTGTGTTATCGATTAACGTTGATGCCATTACTTAAATACATTAAGTCTTATTTAAACTGATTTTTTTTGGGCAATCACGATTGCTTATTACTTTCACTTGACTGTTTTGATGTGCTATCATTCTATTTTCCCGCCAGCACCTTCTGCAGCATCACCGTCGACGGCTCCTCACGATGCTGCACCTCTAGCGAAAACCGTCTAAAGGTTGCGTCCATATGCTACACACACACACACACGCGCACACACACAAATACATACACCTACACACACATACACAAACACATACACACACACAAACACATACACACTCACAAACACATACACACACTCAAACACATACATACACACACACGCATACATACAGACACCTACACATACATACAGACACCTACACATACATACAGACACCTACACATACACACACACACACACCTACACACAACTACTCACACACTCATCACACTCATGCCTGCACACAGACACAAACACATATGCCTACACACACATACACATTTCCCACCACACACAAACACTCATACACACAACTACCCACACACTCATACCTGCACACAGACACAAACACACATGCCTACACACATACATATACCCCTACACACAAACACACATCCCCCCCACACACACGTAAACACACATGCCTACATACACACTCACTCGTGATTGCGAAAAACATAATTTAAATTCAAGAGGTCAAAATTCATTTTTTTTTTCTGGAGAGATATGAAAGCTAATCTGTCGCTTAGATACTAATTAGGCCATTTTCACAGAAATGGTCATTTTCATGTCCTTGACATAATATACGAATATTTTGTGACTCAAATTCAATATTTTTATGGGTTTAATTAGTTTTCAGAACAGAGTTTAATAAGAAAATTGAAGTAAAATTTCAACATTTTGTTTTAAATACCTTTAATGTAAATCTATAGTACTCAAATGTAATTTCCTCATCTGTTCCCTCCGTTAGTAAAAAAAAAAAGAAGAAAAGGAATGCAAACAGACAATAAGTTCAAATTTTTGGGTTTTTTATTTTAAAATATTGAATAATTTAAGTAAAAAATCATTTAAAATAAATTTTTCTTTAAAAATTAGTTCACCTATTTATTTAAATTTTTTGTCCCCAGCGGGTAGCATTATTCCCTTATAAATGTCAATTTTCTTCCCGGAATCACAACGAACTAAATTTTTTTCACAAAAAATCTGGCAACCAAGAAAAATATTGCAGCATTTTTGCCTCTTCAAGTTTTCGGAAATTTCTTTTTATTAGAATCTATATGAAACCGCAAACCCAGATAATGTTTTTTGCATCCGTCATTCCTTCACATCTGTTTTTACGGCTTAAAAAAATGCAAGAAAACTGAATCATCATACGTTACTTCCTCGTTTTAGAATATTTGTATTCGAATAAATTCAAATAACAGTTAGGCGTAACTACTAGAATCGAATTTTTATGAAAACGTCATTCTTTCACCATTGAGGGTATGGCGCTTAAGTGTGCTTATAATGCCAACTATTCGAAATGTATTTTTATTTTTCAGGACCAATATTTTGTTAATGAAGCCCTTGCATATAACTATTTTTGTAAGAGGATTCATCTGGTTCCATCCACTTTAATTTTTCGGAACTTAAGGGGTTACAGTACCTCAAAAATGATGAAACGATCAAAAAAAATTTTATTGCTTATTTCAAAACTAAAAACTATTCTGAACACAGGGGAAAAGTTTCATTGCTTTATTTTAAATATTTAAAAAGTTATGAGTGGTTTTAGGCCATGCTCCCTATGTGTTCTTATGCAAAAGAAAAACTTTAAACTGCTTTTTCTCGATGATGGTATTTTTGTGTTTTCATGTCATCAGAATCCCTAAGGATTTTTTTCTATTAAAGATACAGTTTTAAAGTAATACTTTTTGCAATTGGGATAACAGATTTGACAAAACTTTGCACTGGATAAGAATTTTATAAACAACTCAAATGTTTAGAGCGTGTTAAACCTTTAAAAACCAATTTTTTTTTCTTTAAAAAAAACTTTGATTTTTTACATAATTAATTGCAGAAAATTTTCTAATAAACTCATAAGCAAAAAACTTTTTTTTAATTAGTGCAAAAATAAAAAAGCCTTAGGGATTTTAAAAAATTGAAATTTTCCTCAATTTTTTGAAGATTTAAAAAAAGTTGGCAATATTTTTAAGTTTTGAAAATAAATTATTGATTACGAAATAAGTATGCATGTTATTGTTTCAAAAAAATGTAAAATTTACTTAAATTTAAAAAAAATGTCTGAAAGGTACTGTGACCCCAATAAGCTCAAAATGATGTTTTTATGAGAATGACCTACGTATTAAAAAGAATAATAATAATGACAATGACGATCAGCTAAAAAGGAGTGAAGACTAATAAAACAAATCTTACTCGCCACTGGTAGTAAGAAAAATTTCCCTATCGTGATCTTAATAGCACTGTATAAGATTTTACGATTACTAGATAGTGGCCCGTCAAAGTATGACAGGTGAAAATTGCTTCTCTTCTACGTTTTAACGAAGCAATTGCCTGTGTGGTGATATTTTGATAGTTGAAATTGTAACCATAACTCCAGTGGATTAACCCTAAACTCCAGTGGATAGCGTTCATAGTTGACTGCTTTTTCATTTTGTCATTCCCCTGAAATGACACAGTCTTACCAGTAAAACAATTAAGTTACCGGATCGAGTTCAGCCTTGTCACAAAAATGCATTTTAAGTATTACCAAAACATATTATCAAATTATCATGCCATGGCTCGAATTTCATTGCTGAAACACGCGGGTTGCTCGATCATCGGCTATTATATATGTGAGGATTATCAACAGAATTGAACGAGGTAATTAATCAATAAATATCGTAGGTAATATCCGGATAGTTGATCACGTGGTGTAGACATCATTTTGTCGGATATCTTTTAATCTACAAGCTCATTTCTTTTGGATTGAAAAAGGGGTTCCTAGTAACCCCGAAACACGTGTATGCAATTCTTTGCAACTTTGTGCGTATTAACGTCGTAATATTTCCTTTTACATGTATTTATTGCTTACACAATCATAAATTTTGTTACTTTAATACTAATACTTAGTAGAACCCATTTATACCATGCCTTGGTGCACTACAATAGCAGATGTTCCGCGGGTACCAGCGTGCCCTACACCATTTTAAAGTATCGGAACCCGTTAGGAGCAAAATGTCTGCAACTTTTAAATCAGAGTACCAAAAAGTTTTTTTTTAGATTTACACATAATGAAGATTAATAATAGAACAGTATTTATAGACATAATTAAGTGTAAATTTAATGAACAAAAGTCAACTTTACGTTGCATTTAGGGGAAATTTTCAAAAACTAAGCGCTAGAAGTCAAAATTTTGTAGTACTGTCTGACCACGGATTGTATGGAAAGACAAACATCCGTTTCACAGGCAGAAATGGACGAATCTATTATTTTTGACCGATGTCAGCTTTGCAAAAGCAGAGTCTCATTCAAATGAGCGGAATACGCGCAATAAATTTTTACTTTTTCCCCTTATTCACATAGATTTGTCTTACCTGGACGTTTGAAAATTCCATGCAATCCGTGATTGGACAGTAACTCAAGTAAATATAGTTCTAAAGTAAACTACAAACTTGAATCAAAGGAATGTAACAGAAACTAAATGTTATTTGAATAAAGAGCTAATCGTACAATTATCGTGAGAATTTGAGCAGATTTTTGGTGTATGTTTTCAAATAAAAAACCATAACTTAAAAACTAGTCCGACTGTATAAATCAATTCAGTACACTTTCTACAAAATTATTAAAAGAAAGTGTTCCTAAAGTATCTAAGCAAATAATAATATTTTCTTAAGGCATCGTGTTTAAAGATTTTTAAATGCCCTGTAAAAACATGCCCTGTTTTTTCTTTGTAAATTAATTCTTATTTCTGCCCTAAATCGTGCTCTATTGTTCATTGTTCATCTTTACTAATAATAAAGCTGAAAGTCTCTCTGTCTGAATGTCCGGAGGATGTCTGGATCTCTGTGACGCGCATAGCGTCTAGACCGTTCGGCCGATTTTCATGAAATTTGGCACGAAGTTAGTTTGTAGCATGGGGGTGTGCACCTCGAAGCGATTTTTCGAAAATTCGATGTGGTTCTTTTTCTATACCAATTTTAAGAACAAAGGTATCATAAGATGGACGAGTAAACTACGAAATTATCATAACGTGGAACCGTAACATAGGCACAAGCCAATTGGTGAGATACGAAACTATCATAACGTGGAACCGTAACATGGGTACAAGCCAATTGGCGAGAAAATTCACCATACATTATTTGTAAATGTACAGGCGAACCAAAAGACCTTTTAATTTTTCTATTACGGGCAAAGCCGTGCGGGTACCACTAGTCTTTATTAAAATCAAACATGTAAAACATAACATAATTAAATATTACAAGTATACGTAACTAGATTTCAAGTTTCAGAAACCTTGCTCCGAACTTGTCCGGATACCTTAATAGTTTCATTCAAAACTTCCTTTTTATATCCTCAGTAGCATCTAATCTCAAACTTGAGGTGGAAATTACTTTTTCTGCTTCATTCTGATCTCCGGTGCTTGTGGCCTACCTTATCTATCATTCAGTTTGAATTTCTCTTGTAATTGAGCTTAAAACGATGTTTCTCTGAATTGTATTTTTCGCATTTTAAGGTCTCCTTACCTCTTTTTCTTTTAATTACTTCTGTTACACCTCACTTCTTTTCCTGTGTTACTCATCCTTCCCTATTACTTCCTTTTATGCAAGTTCTCCTTTTTCCTTATAATTACTTATGCTCAGAAATACAAGAGGAAACGAGCTGATGCGTGCATCACATGACTTCCTTTTACTCCAATTTAATGTCATTTTCTCATTATTGGCAGTTTTAATGTGATTCAATAGTTTACTCTCTAAATATCACCAACAGTGGCCAAATTGAAACCGGATTCAAAAAAAATAAAAAAAAAAAAAATCGCCAAATTTGTCGCCAAGTTAGCGGCAAAACTTGGCGACCAAAAGACTCGCTATATATCGCCAAGTATCCGCCAAATTATAACACCACTTGAGTTTACATCGAAATTAACAATGATTCCCCCCCCTCCCCCAATGAGCAAAAGACACCCTTTGGGGTATTCGAATGCAACCAAAAAACAAAGTGCTTAACTAGACCTTACTAGGAGTCTACGTACCAAATTTCAACTTTCTAGGACATTCCGTTCTTGAGTTATGCGACATACATGTACACATACACACATACGCACATACGCACATATATACGTACATACAGACGTCACGAGAAAACTCGTTGTAATTAACTCGAGGATCGTCAAAATGGATATTTCGGGTATCTGTACGTTCCTAGGCACATATCCACGTGTGGTCGAGTCGAAAGAAAAACTCAACATTCATTCGGGGGTGAGCAAAATGGAAATTTAGGTCGATTTTTGAGTGAATTTTTTTTCGCGAATACAATACTTCCTTTTTTGTAAAAGGAAGTAAAAATAAGAGAATGTGGGGCAACGTGAATTGGCAAACTATTTTCAGTTTGAAGCACCACCTATCTAGCAATATTTTATGTATGTTCTTAAACATATGCCGAAGTACCTCCTTTAAGGGACTCCTCTGAATAAGGGACATCTCTATTTCAGGGACAATTTTTCTGGTGTCAGTCCCTTTGAATAGGGACGCCCATATATTTGCCTCTCATTAAGGGACACTCTATTTAAAAAACAGTCACAGAAAAAAAAAATTTTTTTTCTAAAAAACTAAAAGTTTCAGCTGCGGTAGCGACCCCTAAAATATGTCTTAAAAATCTCAAAAAATTACAGTAATTCTTTTTTATATACTAGATCAAAGCTAGGTGGTGGTCCGTTGAAAATTTACAATTTTATTTTTTAACCTCATATAAGGACCACCCTATTGACGCACCCTTCCAATGAATCATCAACTGGTGATGTTAAATCTCCGCCAGAAATGAAATCTAGGACGAATACAGAAAATTTTTAAGTTGATTTTTTAACTGAACCCTTACTGCGTTACTCGCATGTGGTTTATACATGTTGGGGGAAGCGGGCGTGCCACAGGATTTTTATATAAAACAAACTAAATTATAGCGATTTAGCCAAGAAGGTTCCCGAAGCTACTCCTTTCCTTTTCTGTTAAAAAAAGAAATGCGAAAGTGCCATTTAAGAACTTTAATTTTGCAATAATTCCAAGGGATTGTTTTTGAACCCCCCCCCCCCCAACACACACATTATCTAAGGTCGCCTAAAATCGTGCATTTTGATACTTCAGTAGCGAAAAATTTCCAGAAGATAGTCATTGAACCCATTGTTTCCTCTAACGTTACTTAAAGTGTCTAGAATCGTGTCTTAATGACTTAAATTTTGAAGCATACCCGTGGGAGAGGGGACGTCTTCCAAACGTCTTCTCGTAACATCACCAAAGATCGTCTAAAATTGCTTTAAAGTTCAATTCTGAAAAGTTTCTTTAGAGGAGATTCTAACACTATTCCTTTTTTTAACATCCTCAAAAAGGGCTTACACTAGCGTTTTAGGACTTCAATTCGGAAAATTGCAAGTGCATGGTACCTTGCCCCCTCCCTTGTCTCCGTCCTTGAATGAAATCAAAATTTTTCCATGATTCAGCCCTTTCTTCATCCGGTTTCATAACAAAACGACAAACGCATCTGTCAAAGAAAAGAACGCGAAAAAAAACAAACATTAGTTCCAGAAATTTATCAGGTACCCGGGGAAATCTCGGTTAAATTCTCACCTTCACCGAAGAAATAAATCCACTCCATCGTACCAACCCCTTCCCCGCAACAAGCCTCCTCAAAAAGCATCTTTTCCCCCCATCTCTTTGTTTTGGGTCATTTGAAATACAAAACAGTTCGTCTGTTGCACTGCGGAAGACGTTCCATCTTTCCATCCCCTCACCACCCTCGGGGCTCTTTGACGATAACCCCAGATAATATGTAAAATAGTTTTTCCAGAGAGAAAGGGTGCTGAGAGCTCCCCCCACAATATTCCGGAGGCATAATGTATCTGCCTGATCCTTTCTCATACGTCAGGGAACTCATCAGACAAAGTACCTTGATAGGGATAATCCCCCCTTTTCGGGGAAGAGGTCACCGCTTTTTCCCTTTCTTGAACGAAAATTCCCTCCTATCTTAATGGATGGAATGAGTTAAGTGTGACTTTTGCCAAGTGTGATTTCTGCTGTTTCATTGCGATTTTCTGTTTTTGTTTGGTATATAGACAATACACATTAAACTTCTTTACTAATAATAAAGCTGAAAGTTTCTCTGTCCGGATCTCTGTCTGTCAGGATCTCTGTGACGCGCATAGCGCCTAGACCGTTCGGCCGATTTTCATGAAATTTGGAACAAAGTTAGTTTGTAGCATGGGGGTGTGCACCTCGAAGCGATTTTTCGAAAATTCGATGTGGTTCTTTTTCTATTCCAATTTTAAGAACAAAATTATCAAAATATGGACGAGTAAATTACAAAAGTATCATAATCTGGAACCGTAACCTGGGTACAAGCCAATTGGCGAGAACATTCGTCTTACATTGTTTGTAAATATACAGGCGAACCAACAGACCTTTTAATTTTTCTATTACGGGCAAAGCCGTGCGGGGATCGCTAGTATTTAATAAAATAGAAATTCAACAAATAAGAAATTAAGCTAGGAGTGAGAGTTTAGTGGTTACAATTCTCTCTTTAAAAAGCTACTTGAAAAATTACGAGTTTGGAGTAAAAATCAAGAGAATAAAGCTCACAATTTTGTGCAGAGATAAAGGGGTTCCATGTCATCCCGAAACATGTGGCAAGAATTTCATCGTTTATGCAGTGACGTTCGTGCACTGAACCGTATTGTTAATGACAGATGCACATAAAAAGTACAAGTAGTACTTTCCTCCACCTCTTAGGGTTAGGTTATTACGATAGTACTGTGATTATTTTGAAACATTTGTCCGCCCGTAAATTAACATACTCTTCCACAGCTTTAGTCATTTTCTTTCGTGCAGCGACCTCTACCGACAAAAAGTTTTCTTTTACCAACATAAGTAATTATTGATTTCTCATCATTTGCAGACCTGTTGCATTCCCCAGTTGGTTCGTTGGTTCCCGTGGTTGGTTGTGAACTGTTGCCAAAAACAATGAAAAATAACTATTATTATGAAGTTAAAATGCCTCCACTTTCTAATTGTTTCCATAAACAATGAAAAATATTAGCAATTATAATTCATAAACTTAACAAATTAATTTCAAGACTGAACTTAAGCAGGCATATATTTGTAGATTTAAACATTTCAAATAATGCAGGCATCTTTTATTCAAGTTAAATCAGCTGTTTCAAAGTATAACCCACATTGCTTCAGTTCAACCTTGAAGTTAAATAACTTCAGTAACCGAACTTTTATTAACAAAATTAACTTTATTACTACTATTATTTTTAACTGTTTTTGGCAACAATTAAAATTTTCAAAAATTTCGAATGCTGTTTAGTTTTTTCGTTGTTTAAAATATATTTTCTGCATTAAAACATACAATTTTGTTGTGAATATGCTGAAGTCAGGCGCAGAAAGAACAAAAGCGTGGCGTGAGAGAAAACGTGTGGATGAAGTAGTTCAGAAGATGAAAAAAAGGGAAAGATAAAGTTTTGTGTGTCTTTATGACACAATTCTTTTTTTTTTTTTTTTTTGAGCAATCACGATTGCTTATTGTTCTCACTTGACTGTTTTGTTGTGCTATCATTTTATTTTCCCGCCAGCACTCTCTGCAGCATCGCCGTCGACCGGCTCCTCACGATGCTGCTCTTATAGCGAAAGCCGTCTTCAGATTGCATCCATATGCTACACTTAAACGCATACATACACGCACGTACAAACAAACACATACATACACCTACACACATACACAAACACATACACACACAACTACCCACACACTCATGCCTGCACACAGACACAAACACATACATACAACTACACACAACTACCCACACAATCATGCCTGCACACAGACACAAACACATACATACAACTACACACAACTACCCACACACTCATGCCTGCACACAGACACAAACACATATGCCTACACACACATACACATTCCTCCCCTCTACCACAAACACTCATACACACAACTACTCACACACTCATACCTGCACACAGACGCAAACACACACGCCTACACACACACACACACTCGTGATTGCGAAAAACATAATTTGAATTCCGGGTGTCAAAATTCAAATTAATTATTATTATTATTATTATTATTATTATTATTATTATTATTATTGATTGTCTCTGAAATAGCCTGATTCAACCAGGAGCTAATGTGTAATAATTAAAAATTTTCTGATACCGTCTCTACCTTTCTATCTTCATCACCTCTTCGGGATTATCTTCCATCCCAGTGCCAGACGATTTCCAGGTCCTAAACACCTCCTTAAAGTTCCCTGCCGATAAGCCAGCCAACTTTCATTTTTCCCCTACTTTCCCGCGGAATTTCCTCCTCCCCACTCCTTATGATGAGGTGCACTTTCTCTTTTGAAAGTGTGGATTTAGCGAAAGAGCTGGATTTCTGCTCGGGAGGGGGGGGGGGTCGGAGGCGTCGTTTTGTTTTGCTGCACCCCCTTATGCATGGGGGATAAGCATCCAACGCGTTGGCTCATCGCTTTTATTGTTGCGGATCGCATCCACTCCTGCATATCGTTTGTTTTCCTCCCGGGGGTGGGGGAGGGGGGCGATTGGAACCATTTGGCGGATGGTTTCGGCGCTCATCGTCCCGAAAGAATGGAGAGATATTACTCTTCGGCATTCCGTCGGTGTGTTTGAAATAAATTCCCCGGATGGAGATGAGATAAAAAAGTATCCTCTCAGTTAAAAGCAACATTTAGAATGTTTCATATCGAATTGAAGCCTCTATTTTTAAGGATCTTACCGGAGTTTGACTTCTGGGAGGGGACTCTGGAATGGTAAGGAGGAAGACGTAAAAAAAAAAAAAGATCAAAATCATCCTGATATGTATAATAGCTGATGATAGAGTAACCCGCGTGTTTCAACAATGATACTCGCACAACGGCTTGATAATTTGAAAATGTGTTTTGGTAATGCTTAAATGCAGGGAAAGGCTTTATTTTGACAAGGCTGAACTCGATCCGGTGAACTCTCCGGAGAATTGCATACACGTGTTTCGGGGTTACTAGGAACCCCTTTTTCAATCCAAAAGAAATAAGCTTGTAGGTTAAAAAATCCGAAAAAAGAATGTCTACACCACATGATCAACGGATATTATGTACGATATTCATTGATTAATTACTTCGTTCAATTCTGTAAATAATCCTCATATATATATATATATATATATATATATATATATATATATATATATATATATATATATATGTATATATATCATGTGTAAGGGAGGCAAAGCACTCAGATTGTAGTCCTCATCAAAAAAAATCTGTGCAATTAAGCACCGAAAGAAGAAGAAGAAGAAGAAGAAACGAAAAAGCGGTCAACTATGAACGATATCTATTGGAGTTTAGGGTTAATCCTCTGGAGTTAGGGTTAAAATTTCGACTATCAAAATATCCCCAAACAGGCAATTGCTTCGTTAAAAGGTAGAAGAGAAGCAAATTGCTTCCGTCATACCTTGATGGGCGACTTTCTAGTTTGAAATAAGGGTATCAGGAGCTGTCTACGGTAGTAGCTTCATTGAGGTTGAAAAAGGGGTTAATGATTCTTTAATAAAAGAGAACTTATGAACTTTACGCTCTAGTTTGATTATCTCCATTTAGTTCATCTTTGAGCCGTGTAGATGGGTTAACTTTGCACCATTTTTTAAAAAAATATATTTAACTTCAAAAGAAGCTATAGAGGACCAAATACTACTCTGATGTATGGTTGTAATATGAATTTTTTACGTTTTATCTTACAAAATAGATTGGCGACACTGTCACTAAACATGACGTGTTGTTGTTGTTGTGCCCGTAATAAACTACTACAGAAAGATTGGTGGCATTGCCTCGAAAGGTTGAACTTCTTTATTAACATATAAGACAACACAAGAAAGATTTATAGCACAAAGAGAGGAAATAACACCCAGGGCACCGGCGGGAATCGAACCCGCAACCTCCGGCACGTGAAGCGAAGCTTCTACCGTAGAGCCACGGAGGCCCCTTGGCGTGTTTTATATTCTACTAATTTCGAAGTGGCTGCTTGGAAGCTTCTCTTGAACGCTGATATGTAGTGGTCAGAATCTCTCGTCGTACATCGTAATAATTCATTCCGTGCAATGCAATTGATATAAATCATGTGATGCCATGAAATAAAAATGGGATGTTTTTCAACATTTCTAGATTTAACTTTTCTAGTTCATAGCTGCCCAAATTTTATTATAACAATTTATTTTACATCACATTTTTCACGTAACCCAAAGAGACTCTAAGAGGTACTCGATTGGCAACTACACATAAAAGTACATATAGCACATCAGTAGTGTCTGGAATTGTCATTCTGGGGACTTTTAGAGCTACGTTACAGCTGCGTGTCGAGAATAATCACTAAATTTCTTGTCAGTTATCCGGTAAGAAGTAATGAGAAACTATGTGTACAACTTGTTATAAATTAATAAGCAATTCCGTTTTTAAATTATCCATTTTTAACCAAGCCATTTCCAAATAATGCACATATGGTGGTAATTGATAAGCATGCAGCTTTTCTTCATCCGTTCAACTGTTATTTTAGATAAGGCTTCTTTCTAATCCTCATATATATAATGGCCAATGATCGAGGAACCCGCGAGTTTCAACAATGATACTCGCACCACGGTTTGATAATTTGAAAATGTGTTTCGGTAATGTTTAACATGCAGGGAAAGGCTTTATTGTGACAAGGCTAAACTCGATCCGGTACTGGTTTTACTGGTAAGACAGTCGTATTAGGGGAATGAAGAATCAAAAAAGTGGTTGAAAGTTAATGCTATCCACTGGAGTTAAGGGTTAATCCACTGAAGTTAGGGTTACAATTTCAACTTTCAAAATATCACCAAGCAGGTAATGGCTTCGTTCAAATGTAGAAGAGTAGAAGCAATGGGGTTGTTTCCTTCAGTCAAAAGTAATACTTTTTGTCACTAAAATTGATAGAATAAGCAAAAAAAAAACATGGACTCAGAAAATACTTTCATTTTCCCAACAGCTATTTTTTAGTTAATTTTTTAAAATAGCCGATTCTTCAAACAAGGCGTGGTCTTTATGACGTCAAAAATGATGCACTATGGCGCATCTTTCTACCGCATTTCTATGTTATGATAATCAAGAAGCGAATTACAATTCGCTCTACGCTTGCTATCAACCATATCGTTGCCAATACACGTGAGTAAAGATGCGAATTAAATATTTTGAACCGCGAATGGCAACACTGGATGGCATTTCATCATTTGTGCTGTCATCGGCAGAAGCGTTAAACGATAAAAGAGCACCGATTTAAGTAATTTTTAAAAAAATATTAAACTTAAAGAAATTATTTAATATATGGTCAGATTCTATGTTTTCAAGCATGCTCTTTCAGAAAAAAAAAATACTTTTAAAATTTTGTAAACGACCCAATTTTCACCTATCATACCTTGACGGGCAACTTTCTAGTTTATTTATATTCTTATATTGTTGATATGTAATAATGCTGTTATACTCAGTAATATAATAGTAGAAGAAAGTACTTATTTAAAAGAAAGTTATTTTTTAATAAAACATTTCTCATTCGCTCCACGCGATTAACTCGATGGTTTACTCTTTAAATATTTGGACACCATTGAATTTTTTAACAGCAATGTTGATCTACTTTTAAGCCACAAGTCTCTTCGCTTTTCAAAACGCTTCAACAAGTTCATTTCAAAACTTTCGACACAAAAAGTTGGTTACATTTTTTTTTTCATTTTCATCTCGGCTGCAGTACCATTATTTTCTTTCGTTGCCACCAAGAGTTTCGAGAGTTAATTATTTTTCCACCCCAATGGAGGCTGCGTTACACGCCGTGATTATTCACGACAGTGTCAGAGATCGTCTGCTCATTCATCAGTCACGTGATTCGCGGCGGAAAGGGGCTGCCGACATCATAGCGATGGAAAATGTGTTCCAGTGATAAACCTCCTCCTCCTCTCTCTCTTTCTGTCTCAGTTTGCTTCTTTCTGTTCCTTTCTTTTTTCTTTTTTAATTTCGGTTTTCTTTGCGGGCACAGCTGCAATTCCCATTTTTAATTTCGATCTTTTTTTCCCGAGACCTGTCGGCGAAAAGTAATTGTTGCTTGCATGCAAATGATGCAGCAAATGTTTGTAGACAAATCCAGTGACGGATAGTTGCATTAGATGATCATTTATGCTTTTGTCAAAATCATTTTAATTGATCAGGTGCAATAATGGGGCTGTTTCCGAAAATTTAAAAGTATTTTTTTTGAAAGAGCATGATTAAAGACGTAGAAGTTGACCGTGTTTTAAAGTAATTTGACAATTTTTTTAACCATTATTTTAATCGGTGAGCAGATTCAATTTCATATTTTACGCTTCTGCACATGACATCACAAGCGATGAATTGCCATTCACTGATGACGTTGGCGCAGAGCGCGGTATTTAATTCGCGTCTTTACTTACAAGTACTGACAACGATATGGTTGAATATAGAAAGCATAGAGTAATATTTCATTCGCTTCTTGATTATCACTTCGTGGAAACGTAAGAAAGGCGTAAGCATTCATCGCGCCAAAGTTTATTACTTGTGACGTCATAAAGACCACGCTTTGTTTGAAAAATCGGACATTTAAAAAAATTAATTAAAAATTAAACATTTTGAAAATAAAAGTTTTCCTTGTTTCATGGTTTCTTTCTTTCTTTTTTTGCTTATTCTATGAACTTCAGTGACTTATGTAGTAATTTTGACTGATGGAAATAGAGCCTTTGCTGTTGGTACTCTAAGTTATAGGTATGTCACGGCGCGTTTTTAATAATAGTGATCCTTTTTCATTTTATTTATTATCGCTATTTATGGTCAATGTTGCATAAAAACTGCTGATTGTTGAAAAATAAACTGCTGATTTTTGCATATAAACTGCTGATTTTGCATATAAACTGCTGATTTTGCGAAAACAAGCACTATCTTGTTTTTTTTTGTGGACTTTTAAATAGAACAAGATTTGAAAAAAGACTAAAGACTCCATTAGAAGGAAAACTATCCGAAAAGTAATTAAATTATGCCATAAAAGTATTTCGGGCTTCCAGTACGGTAAAATTTTCTGCAACCTGAGCTTAAACACAGCAATTCGTTTTCCACAGACAGAATTTTGAGCTCATTTTTTATCCTTAAACGAAAGAACACCATCGAAGAAAAAACTTATTTTGGTAGGAAAAACCTGTTCTTCCTAATGGTCTTAACGAAAAGAAGATGCAAGGCGACTAACTTGAGCTACAGCACTTTGGAAAAGGTTATTTTCCACTTGATCAGTTTTGATAGCCACTTTGAGGGGCAATATCTTTTAGAAAATAGATATTTAAGCTTTGCAACTCTAACCCGTTAAAAGTAAGTATTTTTATAATATAAATCACGAAGTACGAGCCATTGAATTTTTTTTTTGTTAAGATTTTATGACTACTGAAAACCCAGGAAAAAATTTCCCCATCGCGCTTTTTCACGAGATTACACGTATGCTACACAAAATCTAACTAATAAGCAGAAATTTTTAATTTTATTAGCAGTAAGTTTTAGCAGAAAAAATAAGAAACTACAACTATTAGGGGGAGGTTGCCGTCAATAAACCGGTTCCATGACCAGACCGCGAAGATGTTTCCCGTACCAGAGTTTGTGCTGATGCGTCATCAGTTTTAGTGCCTTCCTTTGTTTGAAAACAGCCTACTACAGAGTCGTCAAGTAGCTAAAATTATTTCATCATATTGTTAATCGGCCAGAAAAGATTTCTTCCATTATCTTACTATTTGTTGATATTTTCGTTTAGTTATAACATGCTTTGAATATCACTGATCAATTAAACGTGAATATTGACTTAAAAAAGTGCCTTTTCAAGTAAAATTCCCCATACTTCATGTTTCATCATGATTTGTCACAGCAGTAACATCTACAAGAATAGTCAAAATGACGCAGTTGCTATCATTGGATTCCTAGGTGTTTTCATGATCGAACCACCTGACAAAGTGGTTCATTCATGGAAAATTTCAAATAGTGTTGTAACTTCAGCTCAATTACCTTTGAAAATTGTTCAATTGTTTTAAAATAAATATGATAATGAAAAACATAATCTCAGTAATTCATGAAAACTCTTAAAAGTTATTATAATTTCAAGTCAAATTTTTTATAAAACAGATTAAAAAATTATAACATAACCAGCTGTACCCGACGCGCGTTGCTACGCCAACAAAAAAATACATCATTATACTGATTTTCATGACAATCGGTTGAACGGGGCAGAAGTTGCTACTCTGCAGTGCCACCTGGTGGCGAGTGGCTTCAATGAGCATATTATGCACCTTCTCCGAGGAAAAATACATATATATAGCAATTTTCATAATAATCGGTCCAGGTATCAAGTGAAACCGTGACTATACTCAAATTTTGTACTCACGCAGTTTGCAAGATCAATCAATCGCTAAAAATATCAAATAGAAAAAGTTTTAGATCCCCCCGTTGCATGAAAAGTCATAAAACAATAAAGAAAGAATTTATTTGTTCAAACTCAAGAAAAATGGCAACAGCTAATTTCTTATCAATGAGATCTTTCACGCGAATTAATTTCTGCAGCCGATCATTTTATTCGTATTTATTCAATGGATTGTGACTTAAATTGGACTACAAAAGAACTATCGATCGGATTTTTTTCGAACTGGTCTATAAACATTCCCAGTACCAAAAATAACAAACGGTGAAAGTTTCAGCCAAATCTGCCGGGTAGTTTTTGAGTTCATGGATGACATACAGACAAACATTCATTTTTATATATATAGATAATACAGTTTCAAATGCTTTTGCTGTTCCAGAAAAATGCAAAAATTAGTAAAATATGGCCAGTGGACAAGTGAGAGCATGTAACGTGCTACAGTAGCTTACAGAAATGGCGGCATAAACCGTAATGAAGTCTACCGACAATATAGAGTAATGAAAGCAACTTTAAACAGTCGAATGGAAGATAAAAACCGGTTTGTTGTTATCTTCGTCACCTATTAGAAATTTAGGAGATAAGCCCTCCGAAATAGAAATATGATTAGTGAATCATATTATGAAATTAGATAAGACGTTTTTGGAATTACTTCCAAAAAATTGGGGGAATTGTCCTTTCAAGAGGCTGAGAAAAATAACATGTTCCACTGCTTTAATTCAGACAAAAAGTCTGTTAGTGCTATATTCTCTGGCAGTTTGATACTTCTGGTTTCAGTAATAAAATGGTCAATAGGTTCTCTGGCATTTTAGAGAGCTAGTAAAATCTTGCGTCGAACGATAATTTTCGAAATAGATTTAACAAAATTGTCAACAGTTCAAAAGATGTTGAAAAGATATTAGCTAAGAACAGTGTTGCACTGGTTGGGAAAATATTAAGTTGTGAACGAGGTATGATGACAACAGTTGTGTGTTGTGTGAGTGCTGTTTTTTTTTTTTTTTTTAAATATTTCTCTCTTCCAAAAATAAAACATTTCAGAAAATAAATCCATTTTTCTATAACTTATTGTTATTTAGTGTTTATTGATCACTGTTATAAATATTTGTAAGTTACGCATTGATTTTTTTAACTGGAGATTGTGGTCCATCGATGGAAATTCGATGGTCCATCCATAGCAACCGGTAGCCATGAATGGTCCATATGCTAAAATATTTATTTTTAATTGTTATTCTTTATTGTGCACATTTATCATGAAAGTGAATATACTTATTAAAAGAGAAATGTACTGAGAAATTGTTCCTATAATTAACGTGAAATTTGAGCTGGATTTCTTTCCTAAAAAAATCGAAAGCTGTTATATGGTTCATTGACGGCCATCACCTTCCCCTACTGAACACAGCAAGCAAAATTACAAACGGCAGGTCATTTTGCAGTCGGATCTTATTCGTACCTATACTTTGCTTCATCAAAACTGATTTTCAAGATTTAAAATTGTCATTTTGCAAGTTTTAATTGGTTATTCTCACTTTTCATTTTAATAATATTGATGTGTTCTTTCTTTCTTTTTTCGCTTTAAAATGTAATCAACTGTATTTCTATGTACTCCATTGCATTCAAAAATCAAAAATGTTGTAACCAACATTGTATTCCTTTGGTTTATAATTAAATTTCCTCCGCTGTTCCTTCCCTCCTTTGACTAGACTTCACTCCCCTCGTCAAACCCATAAGGTCTAGATACCATTCAGGAGTGGGGGGAAGTGGAGGTGTCCAGTTTCATTTTTGAATGGTTGATTGTGCATCATTGTTACGCAAAATAAAGTATTCCTTAAATAGTTTTTTTTTTTTTTTTGAGCAATCACGATTGCTTATTGCTTTCATTTGACAGTTTTGATGTGGTATGATTTTATTTTCCCGCCAGTACCCTCTACAGCATCACCGTCGATCGGCTCCTCACGATGCTGATCCTATAGCGAAAACTGTCTCCAAGTTGCGTTCATATCCTACACACAAGCGCATACATACACACACACACACAAACACATACACTTACATACACCTACACACATACACAAACACATATACACACGCATACATACAGACACCTACACATACACACACACAAACACATACACACACGCATACATACAGACACCTACACATACACACACACACATAACTACTCACATATTCATGCATGCACACAGACGCAAACACATATGCCTACACACACATGCACACACCCCGCCCCCACGCACTCAAACACACAACTACCCACACACTCACGCCTGCACACAGACACAAACACACATACCTACACACACATACACATACCCCTACACACAAACACACATACCCCCACACACAAGCACACACGCCTACATACACACACACACTCGTGATTGCGAAAAACATAATTTGAATTCAAGATGTCAAAACTCAAATTAATTTTTTGTATGTTTAATTTTTAGTTTTTGCATGGAAGGCTTCGGATGATTCTTTCCCAAACATTTTGCTCAGAAGACTCAGCAAGTCTTCGGCCATAAACTCAGAGTGACGAAGAGAAATGGTCAGTCCTAAAAGCCATCGCATAGGGCGTCAAAAGTCTTTCACTCTGCAGGGGCTATTGTCGCCCCGTGCTCCCCAGGGGCGCGTCCGAGCACTCTGCCCGCTCGTTAATCTTCATAGGGCCACTTCCAGGTGCGCCATCATACACATTACCTGCACGATGTCACCCTTTTCGTCATCCATCGACCCTCAACCTTTTCTTTTCGCTTGAGAGACTCTCTCGGACAATGTATAAGAAGGGCCACTGGGAGTAATTCTTATATTTATCCTTGTTAATACAGTGAAACCTCGATTTTACGTCCCCAAATCTACGTTTTCTCGCATTTAACGTTTTTTCATCGGGTCCCATCATCAGTTTTGTGGCTATGTATTTCCCGCATTTTACGTTTTCCTCGCACTTTACGTTTTTTAAACCCAATCCCTTGAGAAACGTAAAATCGGATTTCACTGTAATAAAGCAGAACGTTTGTGAGTCTGTGAGTATGTCTGCGTGTTGCCCAAACACAAAACCATTCGGTGTATTTTCATGAAATTTGTTACAAAATTAGTGTGAAGCACGTGGCGTGCACTTCGAAGCGTTTTTTTTTTCTTCAACGATTCAATTAGGGTTTTTTCCTCCATTTTCAAATTATAAATAAGATTAAAATTGCAACCCAGGTGGGACAAGTAACCCTTAAACGTTTCGAAATGGTTTTCACGATGTTTGCATTCTTTTTCAAACGTTAATGAAACAAAATGTGCAAATAAAATCACCGTCGACCGGCCGCCTCACGATGCTGCTCCTCTAGAGAAAGCCGTCTCCAGGTTGCGTCCATATCCTACACTTACACGAATACGTACACGCACGTACACACACACAAACACATAGACCTACACACATACACAAACACATACACACATACACACAACTACATACACATTCATGCCTGCACACAGACACAAACACACATGCCTACACACATACACATACCCCTTACACGCAAACACACATACCCTCCACGCACAAACACACACGCCTACATACACATACACACTCGTGATTGCGAAAAACATAATTTGAATTCAAGAGGTCAAAATTCAAATTAACTTTTTTTTTTAATTTTACCTTGTCTTCCCTTGCTTTTCCATAATCGACTTCCTATTTTTATATGTATGTTGGAATACCTTATCAGAGTACTATAAACTTTCTCATAATGTTTTAATTTTTAGAATTAACTGAAATAAAGCACCATGCAATTGAACGAAAGGAATCCGAATACCGCATTTTTCCAATAACTATGATCGCAATCTTATTTTACCCTTCTTTGGTAAAACTGCTTTTTTTTTTTTTTTTTTTTTTTGGTCAAAATATTAAAACTTTGGCCGCTTTCTAGCCTTTACCATTCGGTGATTGATTTTCAAGGGAAAAAGCACTTTATAATTAATCAGTTTATTAAGTGTACATTTTTAAAAAATACTTGCTGGAAAAAACATTTTTAACCTTTAGACAGATTTAACATCCGGTCACAACAGACATTTCATTCCGCCTTTTGTTTTCCTCTTGCATGTGAATACATTTTAATCCTCCTAACTATTCAAATCAATTAACATTTTCCGAATTTGAATCTTCGGACTTCGTGGAAGTTGTGATTTCCTCGAAAGAAAGCATTCGGCAGTACATCCGGAACAGGCAGTCCGACATCTTCCCCCGGATTGCGATCCGGCCATTAAAAATGCCCTCTGGCATCGGGAATTGCTTGTCTTCCCTTATAACTAATCCATAAACCCGCGTCAATCCTACCCCCTACAAAAGCCACGTTATCATCGCTGGGCCCGTCTCTTAATTGCCCTTAATTACCGGACAACAATGTAACCCCGTGTCGGCCTAATGGATTTGACAATGGCACAGGCATATTCTGAATAATGTATCATAGTGGAAGGGGGGAGCCTCAATTAAATGGGAATTGCTGCGCGGGGACCGGACTAATTGGCTTCATTACCCTCGGCGTTAATCCGTTTAGGGCAAATTATGTAGCAGAAATTTAATGTGGAGCCTCGCTCTGCTCGGGGCTTAATTGAGTTAGGCCGGAGAGCCACTTGCGCCGGAAAAAGCGCGGTATGAATTTTTTAATGTCCTCCTTTGTTTGAAGTTAAATTCTTAATTGGTTTATGTCCCCGGGAAGATGGACCGAATATTGAGTTTGGGCAAACTGAAGATTCGGTGATCTGAATTGCGGGTTTTTCTTCCACAGATGGGAGTTTTAAAGTGATTTCTTTTTTCTTTTTGGTTGCTTTTGGAGACGGATTAATATGAGGAGGTTGACGTTCAAAAAGACATTACGATGTAAGCAAAAATTGTTTTTGCGATACGCGAGACGAATCAGTAGCTTTTATTTTTTTTTGCTAACCCGTTTTAGCTGCCATTATAATCTATATATAAAAATGAATGTTTGTCTGTATGTCATCCATGAACTCAAAAACTACCCAGCAGATTTGGCTGAAACTTTCACCGTTTGTTATTTTTGGTACTGGGAATGTTTATAGACCAGTTCGAAAAAAATTCGATCGGTAGTTCCTTTTTTATTCCGATTTAAGTCACAATCCATTGGATAAATACGAATAAAATGATCGGCTGCAGAAATTAATTCGCGTGAAAGATCTCATTGATAAGAAGTGAGCTGTTGCCATTTTTCTTGAACTTGAACAAATAAATTCTTTCTTCATTGTGTTATGGCTTTTCATGCAACGGGGGGATTTAAAACTTTTTCTATTTGATATTTTTAGCGATCTTGTGCAAACTGCGTGAGTACAAAATTTGAGTATAGTCACGGCTTCACTTGATACCTGGACCGATTATTATGAAAATTGCTATATATATATGTATTTTTCCACGGAGAAGGTGCATAATATGCTCATTGAAGCCACTCGCCACCAGGTGGCACTGCAGAGTAGCAACTTCTGCCCCGTTCAACCGATTGTCATGAAAATCAGTATAATGATGTACTTTTTTGTTGGCATAGCAACGCGCGTCGGGTACAGCTAGTATTTTGTAATAAATATTGTCTGTTGTTTGCCCAAAATGATTTGCTGTTGTATGATCTGAAAGCTAGTAAAACGGGCCAGCTTTTCGTAGATTTGACCGCTTGTAGCTCATACAGTTGTTTTTGAAAATGTCGCTTGAAAACTTTCATTTCAATTCTGAGTGTGTCCAACGTTTCAAAGCTTGTAGCTCGCTGTAAAATGCTACTATTTTGATGAGATAGATGTCATTTTGTAGGATTAACATTTAACTAGAATGTGGAAATAAATGATTAGCATGTAACGAAAATGTACTACATTTTCTCGTATCGCCTGCAGTAGAGAGTTTAAACTCATCTCAACTTCAAGAACTGATTAAAGTTGCGAAGCCAACGATGCTTTACAAAGTATTATTAATGAAGCAAACAGTATTTCATGGGAGTGTGGGTAGTTCCAAATTTTTAAAGAGAACTACAAATCGGAAACCAGGAAATTTAAGTTAGTCGACCAGCAAAAACCTTTTCGGCTTGAAACAGTATCTTCATTTCCCACAATACCTTCGACCGAACACGAACAGTTCCAATAAAATCGAGTTTGCACTCGGCGGTACTTAAATGCATTTTAACTTAAAATTTTAGATCGTTCTTTACAGTTCCTTTATCAAATAAGTATTGTTTTAAAGTTTTCTTCGGTGGAAAAAATTGACTCTACCATCGAAACGAAGAGATCATTCCGAAAATAAACTCGAACCGTAACGGCAGGAGCAGAAGAACAAACAACGAATCATTTCTTACGGTGAAGGGAGGTAACTGTGACCGTAATGGGCCAAAACCGAATCGAGGCTCTCTTTTAATGCAGCTTATAGAGTTGCTCTTAACCAAACAATTGCGCTCGTAGGATCTTGAAAAACAAAAAGAATTGCGCCGTGTATAAAGCAAGCAATTGAAAACGACCACTCAATCTCAATTGCCCAGCATGAAGGTTTATTTTAGACGTTAGCAGGATGCCCCCTGGACGTCGTTTTCCTCCGAGTGGTTTTTGCGCAGACTCGTACCTACATCTCCCCCCCCCCTCCTTTTTTACCCAAAAATCGACATGAGGTGTTTATAATTATTTTTTCAGGATTCAATCCCTTCAGACCTGGTGACCGGTATACCGGACAACCACTTTAAACAGCTGCTAATCATTTAATTATTGATTTAATTAGTTGACTTTTTTTTTTTGTAGTTGACTCTTTACATTCTGCTTATTATAATCTGTGAAATAATTTTTCGTTTTGGGATTGATTTTTTTTTCTGATTTTTTTAAAAGTATATAATCTTTAATTAATCGTTTCAAACGCTTATATTATGTTTTATAATTGCTTGTAGAACATTTTATAAGTTTGCTTGGTATTTTATCGTTTTTGTATATGAAATATTGATTTCAAAAATATAAGTTTGGAATATCGGACGTGCCATAACTCTTTTAGTTTTTCTCCTACAAACTCAAAATATTTTCTATAAGATACCCTTTACCATAGTACACTGTGTACTAAATATCAACATTTTTGGTCAAATATATTTTATAATTCCGACTGAAAGGGTTAAGGTCATGATTTTAATTTAAAATTAAACACACCGACACTGCCTTACATACGTAGGGGAGGGTGGCCCAAAGCGGGTAGGTCTTCGAAGAACGCTCAAAAATGGTAGTTTTTGGATTTTATCGCTACAATTTCGGTTTTATTTTCAAGCAGGGTTCTTGAATTTCAAAATAAAAAGTGATTTTTGTATTATTTCAAACCTAATATTTATTTATTATCAATTTTTAAACATTTGAAAAACCCGCTTTGCCATACCAGGGTGCCTAAAGCAGGTAAGCTTAACTAATTGTGGTTTGGTACATTTGCCAATCAAATATGAAGTTATAAATGATTAAAATAATTCACTAGCTACCTTCCATTATATAAAAAATGTAAAACAGTTGTACTTATTCAATTTAAAGTCAGCACATTTGTTTATAAAACATAAAGAAATAACTGATTACATTAATAGACTAATTAATTGCCATCCTAAAAAACACTTTTTAAAGTTATTCTTATCCTGTTAAATTATAAAATCTAAGTCAGCACACGAGACAAGAAATCATAACTAAATATATAAATCCTATAGCCGTTTTGCCCAAAGGCACGTTTTCTATTTCAGTAATTATAACCTTAAATTTAACGAGCTGATGTGTGCATCACAAGACTTCCTTTTACTCCAATTTAATATCATTTCCCCATTATTCGCTATTTAAATGTTATTCAATTGTTTACTCTCTAAATATCACCAACAGTGGCCAAATTGAAACCAAATTATTAAAAAAAAAAAAAAAAACGCCAAATTTGTCGCCAAGTTGGCAACAAAACTTGGCGACCAAAAAACTGGCGATATAAGTGTCCGACAAATTATAACACCACTTGAGTTTACATGGAAATTAACGATGATTTCCCCCCAAAAAGGGGCAAAAGACCCCCTTAGGAACATCCGAATGCAACCAAAATGAAAGGTGCACAACTAGGCCCCACTAGGAATCTACGTACCAAATTTCAACTTTCTAGGACATACCGTTTTTGAGTTATGCGAGATACATAGACACATACACACATACACACATACGCACATACGCACATACATACGTACATACAGACGTCACGAGAAAATTCGTTGTAATTAACTCTGGGGTAGTCAAAATGGATATTTCGGGTGTCTGTAGGTTCTTAGGCACTTATCCACGTCTGGTCGAGTCGAAAAAAAAACTCAACATTCGTTCGGGGGTGAGAAAAATGGAAAGTAAGGCTGATTTTTGAGTGAAAATTATTTCGCGAATACAATACTTCCTTTTTTTGTAAAAGGAAGTAAAAAAGAAACAAACGAAAGAACTATTGTAGTTTGTAGGTTAATGGTGTCAGAATAACTTAATATTATTGACCGTTAAAAGAAAAATAAGCTGATCTTCAACTAACCACAAGTTACAAAACTTCATTTTTTTTTTTTTTTAGAAATGATTCATTTTTTTAATTTTAAGCCTTGTCACGCCATGCCGCTTCACTGCTGCTTCGTTGGGACTGATAAAAACTCGAGAGTGTTCATGTAAACACGACATACTGTTTGACCATCGATTACATGGAAAGGCTAATATCCGGTTTGTAGGTGGAAATGGACGTATCTATTAGTTTATAGGGGTGTTAGTTGATTTGCTACAGATGTGCAATTTTACCTCCCTATTATTTAGCCTTAGTTTTGTAAGAATGAAAATTTGCTCACAGCAACATTTTCTAAATCTAAAGTGTATTCGATCTATATTCTCACGGCAAAAATTAATTGATTTATTTATTCACTACAAAGTTTTGAGCTTAACATTTTGCTTTTACGTTCCTGAACGAAATGAAAATATTTTCTTTTTCTTTTGTTGTTTCCACACACGGTAACTATTTTTGTTTTCCCTTATTTTATTTTAGAGAATGCAATAAATGAATAAGGCACTAGTGACATTATAAAAAGCGTGCATCAAAAAATCCCATCGTTATTTTCCCTTCTCCCCTGCTAGATTAATTCGGATAGAATAGTCTTTACTTGGCAGATTGCCAAATTACATAAAATCCGCGGTCAAACAGTACGTATGCATCACCACTTACACATAATGGGGGGGGGGGAGGCATGCGAAGTAGGGTGTCCCGTCCATATAAGAGAAAAAAAAAACTTTGAGCTACACTATCACAACAGGTGTCAAAATTTGCGAAATTTTTCACAGATCACGAAAAAGGTAAAAAAAAAAATGGAATTGCGTGTCATCTTGAGGGCTCTACCGCTCTTTGAAGTTTTGCATATTTTACATTTTTGACAGACTTAAACGATATGATTTAAAAAAATACAAAAATAAAGTTTAGAAAGCATTTTATTTAAGAAATTAATGAAACAAAGCACAAGAAAACAAAATAAACAAACTACAGTTTATAAATAATGACAAAAGTTTAGAATTTAAACTTATTTTTGTGTCCAAAATTTGGCATTTCTGCGCGAGATTGCAACCTGGTTTTAACGAAGCCATCTCTAGTAGTAGTAGTGTTATTAGTTTAACACATCTTTCCACAGATTGTGAGTGGCAAGGAAAGTCAACGATTTCCAAGCTATTATCTTTTGCCATAATTTGAAGGTTCTCGTTAGAAATATGTCGAAGAACCGGTGGTGCTGTAACCTGACACTCTTGCCAGACAATTATTTCCGTATAATCTTTAGCAGAGAAGTTAATTTTTGGTGTTTTAAATATTCTGCGTTTAGTGCTACTTTCAGCCTCTCTAGCTTTTTTTATTCTTCGTAATGCTAACTCCCGAATGTGCTCCCTATCATCAAACAACATACTGACCAGCAGGTTTTCTGGGTGCGCAAAAAAAAGCATTTCTTTCGATAACAGAATACACAACAGATTTCAAATTTTCGGGTAAAAATCGAGAGTACACAATCATTTGAAAAATATGTTTGGCTGCTTCCTTAAAAGATGACTTTTGCTTGATTAAGAACCAAACTGGAGCGTACACTTTAACCACGTAGTTAAAAAGTAATCGTAAATTTCCTGTTAGTACTTACATAAAGTCTGAGTATACGATTAGCAGAAGTAAGCCATCTCGAGTGCGCCATTTTTCCAGGTTGGCGATTTGCCAGCTCAGGACTACAGAAACCAGTTGATACAGCTTGACAAATCTCATAAAGATATTTTTGATCCGTGCTTAGTTCATCAACCACATTTTTCGACAAATTAGGCAAATTACCATCCACCGCGCAAAAAGACAATGTCATTTTATTTTCACAACCAGCTAACTGTTTTCCAATAGGTCCGGAATATTCTTTAGGACCCAAAGTGCAACAATCTAAGGTCAAGAATAAATGACGAAGGGGTAATTCGTTGGCATGAAGCATACACACACACCATTGCATTGGTCTTTCCAAATACTCCTCTAAATATTGAATCACGCCACCCTTCCAAAACGCAAATCACGTCTTCTAAATTCAAGCATTGACCTTCTAATAGAGCTGTAATCGAAGTTAGAATTGCCTTTGCAGTGCCACGACTTGGCGTTGTGTGTCCCAAATAAATTGATCCGGGTTCTGCTAAAATTGAGATGTGCTCTTCTAAAATTTCTTTGCGATGGTAACGAGCTCCTATTTTCTCATTTATCAGAGTCTTGTCTTTACGTCCATCAAAGTAAATGCTTTTTATAACAATATTTCCAATATCTTTGGAAGCTTCTTTCCGAGCTTTAGCTACAGCTCTGTGGATTTTGTTTTTATCAACAACTAGAGTTAAATCTTCTTTTGAAACCAAGCCGACATCAGCTAAAACTGCAGAAGCAACAGCAGCAGCAGATCGCGTCGACAAACCGTATCTATCACAGACCTTAGCAACTGTTGGCAAGATCAGTGTATTCCTATTTGTCGTTGAAGTTGATGGTGTCCCTGTAGAGGCCGTATTCGTCTCTGTTATGGGATATGTTTCTGGAGAAAATTCACGCATCGAATCGCCAGCAAAATTTGCTGAGACAGAATCGTTATTTTCAGTAGAAGACTTTTTTGCTGCCCTTTCAAGTTTTCTCTGCTGTTGTTTCATTAATCTAGCTGTTTCTTTCTTATCGACACCTCTTATCACCATTTTCCTGTCATTTCTTTGATCCAACAAGAAACTTCTCTCATTGATGGGAACTTTTTTAGGTTTTAAACACGAACAAGACTCAAATACAGGTCACTTACAAGCCGCAACGCCGAAGAGCTTCTCAGATGACTCTAAAAAGCACTTCAGTTTATTTTCAAAACTATCACTTCGTTTGCTTCTGGGGTATCGTTTCAAATTGACGTACTTTTCGAAATAGAATTTTAATAATTGAATTACTCGTTCCTTAGTTACGATTGGAATCGAAGCTTTTGTCCAAATACTGTTGATTTTTTCAGAAACAATTGTATATATATCTGAACTGGAAGGGTCCTTTCCATTATGCATACATTTCTGTTCGCTCCTGACAAATAAAATAAATTTTATGACGTCTTTTACAGTAGGTAGCTGCCGATCATCAAGTTCCTTGTAGGGTCCCAGTATAGCACAAGTAGTCTCACTACGTCTCGAACTCATTACTTAAAACTAACAGAATCGGCATATAACACTAACAATTGCAACTGTACTTTTATAGCATTAAAATTACTTTGGCTACGAAGAAAACACCTGTGAGTCAAGCCAAGAAAGCCCTCGAAACAAGTAAAAGGAATTAGCAAGTTGAAACCAAACAAAGTCGAAGTCGTCAGTAACATATTGTTGCATGCAAATCGAGACGTGGCGCCAAACTTCGTGGACGATTCTACTGCGGAAATGGGGGTTATTCCCATATAGGCATTTACAATAGTAATCACCATTTGTTTTTTTTTTTTTTCTGTTCGTGTTGATATTACGAATCACGATCTTTTTATTTCAGCTGTCGAGCTTTTATTTCTCAGTAAATTTATAACTTTATTAACAGTACTTCTTTTTCAGTTGCCATAAAAATGACAATTTTTCAAAATTTTGACGATCGGTAGAGCCCTGAAGATATAGTTTTATTCTATTTTTTAAACTATTTTTGTAATTTACGATCGATTTCGCAAATTTTGAGAGGTCTTGCATTAAGAAAAACGGAATTTTTTTTTTTCGGGACACCCTAATGCGAAGGCCTATCCGCTTTGGGCCACCCTCCCCGATACATCAGTGGCGCAGCGAAGAGGGGGTGGAGGGAGTTGACCCCCCCCCAGAGCCATTGGTTTAAACATAAATAGTTTAAACATAGTTTATGCATATGAAAGGGCTGTTTTGATTTTTAAAAAAACTTTCAAAAGGTATTTTTGATTAAAAAAAATCCCTTTTAGAGGGAATTTTTCATCAAAAAAAACCCCTCCAGAAGTTTTTTTTAATCAAAAAACCCCTTCCAGAAAGTTTTTTTTAATCAAAAAACCCCTTCCAGAAAGTATTTTTCATCAAAAAAAAAAAAAAAAACCTCCACAAGGTATTCCTGGCTGTGCTAGTGGCATACATATAGGAAAAGCGAGAAAAGTGGCTTGTCCCCCCCCCCCCCCCGCCCCCAAAAAAATCGTATTTGAGAAAAATTAAGATTTTACTATAAAAACTATTTTTTACTACAGTCGAACTTGCTTATAATGAACCCTGATTTAACGAGAACCCGGGTTTTACGAGGAAACCAGAAATACTTGGTTGCTACAGTGGAAAGTCTATGAGAGCAGATCTCGTTTTAACGAGCAAACCCCGCTTAAAGCGAGCAATATTTTTGTGACTCATAAAATTCCTATTCACTTCCAGCTCAGATTTAACTTTTTTGGTAAAATGTCTTGAACATTCCAAAGTCAACCAAAGTAAGTGATAAATCATCCATCCAAAGAACAAGAGATGACAGCACGTTTTTTAATTTGTGCAGTAAAGAAATATCAAAAAATTCTATATGTGTGTGTGTGTGCATGTGTATTCCTAAAAACAGTGGCACAAGAGAAAAGCAGACAGTTCAAAGCAAAGAAATCAACTTCTTTGGTACTGTACATGTACAGTGATTAAAAAGAACACGAAAAAAAAGGTAGACCGGGGCGCTTTAACGCGGAATTTTTTTCAATGAATTTTCTAAATTTTATGTTTTAACTTAGGAAATTTTAGACGTTAATTAAACTCTTAGCGATGTTACGTTCACTGGCTGAAATTTGTAGTCTAAATTAACAGTAAATAACAGAAGTGTAAAATTTTCATTCTAAACTGTGAACTTTTAATAACTTTGCCACAAGAGTGATTAATTGAAGGCCTTGATGCGAGAAAAATCTACTTTCTCTCTTTATATATTAGTATAGATTATTGGCTATCAGGGTAGTCTACCTGTTTAAAAAATTTCTTCAAAATTAATAAAAATTAATAACTAAAATTCGGAAATACGTGTATATAATTTTATCATATTTTATTTATCTTAATATTTTTATTATTTGAGTAATTAATCAAGTGTTTATTTTTTGTTATCTTGAATTTAAAAATTTAAATAAATCCGAGTTTATGAGGATAACTGCAGAGAGTTAACTGCATCACATTTTTTGCTCAATTTAGACGTGCAATAATACATTCAAAAGCCATATTTTTTCTTGTGTCCCAAAACCAAACTGAAGCTTATATCTGTAATATATTAGCATGTTTCGGCAACAAGACTTTATATAATAGCGATTGGCAACAAGACTGCATTCCATGAATTAATACTTTTGAATATGGTTGTAACCAAATAAGTAGTAGCGTTATTAAATGTTTAGTTTTTTTATAAGCGATGTTATATTATTGTGCATATAAAACAATATCCTCTTATAGCTGAAATGCTTTCCCATTGTTGAATTTAATCAGAAAATGTATCCAAGCACAGAAGTTTCTTTTTCTTGTGTTAATGCTTGGTCTGTATAACCTGCTCTTAAAAATTCCTTTTATTTCCCAGTTCCCGGTCAAAAGCAGAGGCAGTAACCATCCAACCCCCAGTCCGACCGTCCATAACCGCCATGCCCGGTCATTTCCATCGGTCACGGTTGGCACGGTCTCCCCCCTCTCTAGTATTTATCGTTTGAGGTACAATTGACTCTGGACTCCCCCCTCCGTTTAATCGAGTCCAGACTCTGTCCTTGTTTGCCCCCGCATAAGGGATAATTGCCAATAAAAAAGCCAACTCTCACACTCATATTGGTTTGAACAATAGAAGAGATTTTTTTTTCTTCCCCAAAGAACAAGGTAAAAAGGACGTTTTTCCCTCGCTTGGGAGAGTTCTCCCTATCTATTTATTTACTCGATTTTATTTTCCTGGAAGGTGGATAGATAACAGATGGTTGCTTGTCTGGTGTAGTCCGATTCATTCTGAAACTTGGGTTATCCTGACCAGACCATAGCCGCCATTTTGATGTTGAAGGTTGACAAAGTTAAGAATGGTCAAGGGAATGCTAATTCTATAGCAGTAGAAATGTAATCACAAGATTAAAATCACAAGAACATCTTCCATATCAGGGGGTGATAAACTAATAATTAACACTAGTACTCACTTTTTATAAGACCAATCTACAATTCCTCACTAAAACATCCGCATAATTGATTTTTTTCCCCCAAACTAATTTCACACCAAAATAATTTAAAAAAAAAGCGGAAAGAAATTATTGAAAGAATTTTCTTTGACCAATTTTCTTCAACAGCAAGTATTAAACACCATTTCAATGAACAACATGAACTGACTTCAAAGAAAGTTTTAAAGTACTAACAGAAATGAAGATTCAAACGAATAAAACCTATCAAAAATGTATTTATTCTAAAACTTTCGCTTTCAAAACTTTAAAGTTTTGTGGTGACTTAGAAAATGCTTTTATTTTATGTGCAAACCAAATTTTTCTGCAATTAGAAAGTAAAGTTTGGAACATCACCTTATTTCCCCATATTTTTCTTTTTAAAATTACAAAATGGAAGTGGTCCAGCAAAATTCGGCAAGTAACCCAAAAAAACATAAAAAATTGGAATATAATATAGTAAATCTGAATACCAAAAGTATTAATAAGTGTCTGGCATAAAGAAAGTAAGAAATCACTACTAAGATGGTGGGCCCCCGCAAAAGCCGGAAGTTTGCACGAACTACATCTACAGCCAACGCTGGAGATCCGGTTGGTGCCAGAGTGGCACCGCAGATTAACTAATTGCCATCTTCAAGATCCTGTTGGTACCAGAGTGGCTCTGTGGATATAAGTTCACCGACGTCTTGAAAGGTGACTCCGTGCCAGACACCGTGCAACAAACTGCCATCTTCGAGATACTTTTGGAACCCGAGTGGCACTGTGAATTGTAGTTGAAAGTAGACTTCTTGAAAGATAGCACCAGGCCAGACACCGTACAACTAACTACCGTCTTCAAGATCTTGTTGGTACCAGAGTGGCACTGTGAATTGTAGTTGATAGTAGACTTCTTGAAAGATAGCACCAGGCCAGGCACCGTACAATTAACTACCATCTTCAAGATCTTGTTGGTACCAGAGTGGCACTGTGAATTGTAGTTGACAGTAGACTTCTTGAAAGATAGCACCAGGCCAGACACCGTACAACTAACTACCATCTTCAAGCTCTTGTTGGTACCAGAGTGGCACTGTGAATTGTAGTTGATAGTAGACTTCTTGAAAGATAGCACCAGGCCAGACACCGTACAACTAACTGCTATCACGTGCATCCTGTTTGCACCATAGTGGCGCTGTAAATTGTAGTTTACCGACTTCTTGAAAGGTAGCCAGACATCATACAACTAACTGCCATCTTTGAGATTCTGTAAAAATCAGAGAGTCATTGAAAATTGCAGAGTGGCTTGAAGGAAACTTGTGTTAGCAGACAAATGTCGCTTCTTTCTTGATCTCAACAATAGCATAGATAGTTTAAAAAGTATATAAATAGTATAGTTTTAGGTGGCATAGATAGTTTAGAAAGCAGACCGCAATTCGGCAAACCGCTATCGAGTTCGGACCACGACAGGTCAAAAACTGGAGTCTCGAAAGTTTTTCTGAAAGTTTAAATTATTTAAAAACACTTTTGTTTAGGCAATAATATCTTTAGGCGTGACGTTTATTATTTTTTTCTGATATTTTAGAAGTGATTGCGTGACTGATTGTGACTGATTTGTGTGACACTTTTAATGGTATTGTAGCATAAAAGGATCTTTTCTTGATTTCGATTAAAAAAAAAATTCAAAAGTATCCGGAACGCAACTAAAATTGCTTTCCGACCCCTAGTTTAGGTCTGCACTAAGAGTTTCGGTCAAGGAAGTAGTGTTTTATGACGACAAAAGCATTCGCTGTCCCAATGATCTCGACAGCTAATTTGTACCACAGGCTGGTGGTATAATCAGTTTTCGCTTCCACTCTTGGTCATTATACAAGGGGGGCATTTGCAACGGAGTATTGATCGCCCACAATCCGCTGTTGTCCCTGCAATGAGCTCTACAGACAACTAAATCCGTGAGAAGCAAAAGGATGTAAGGGAACTTAAAGTTTTGAGTTAAACGCGTGCAATCTTCATACCATAGGTAGGTTCTAATTGAATAGTTTATCAAAATCATGCTGCATAGCAGCATCTACCAGGGCTATCATCGCTATTTCTAGCTTCAAAGCCAGATGATTGTTTCTCCTACCAGTTATACGAATTATCACCTTTTTTTTTTCAGCAATCACGATTTTGAGCAATCACGATAGCTTATTGTTCTCACTTGACTGTTTTGATATCCTTTGATTTTATTTTCCCACCGCCACCCTCTGCACCATCACCGTCGACCGGCTCCTCACGATGCTGCTCCTATAGCGAAAGCCGTCTCCAAGTTGCATCCATGTCCTACACACACGCGCATACATACAAAACTACACACACACACGCACATACACACACATCATAAACACACACATACACAAACACATACACACACTCATACAAAAAACTACCCACACATTCATGCCTGCACACAGACACAAACACATATGCCTACACACACATACACATACCCCCCCCCCCCCACATACACTCACACACTTATGCCTGCAGACAGACACAAACACACATGCCTACACACACACATACACATACCCCTACACACAACACACATGCCCCCCCCCGCACACAAAAACACACACGCGTACATACACACACTCGTGATTGTGAAAAACATAATTTGAATTCAACATGTCAAAATTCAAATTATTATTATTATTTTTTAAACTTTGGCACTTACAAAACGTTGCTTATAGGTATTTCAGTTGATAACTTCATAGAATTAATCAAAACTTTCTTATCGCCGAGGAAAATTCATCATTATTTAGAGATAGGCTCAAAATAAAATACAACGGGGCGAATATGGATATCCCCCATGTTGCTGTTGTCATCCAACGTACTCTACAGACAGTCGATTAATTCGAAGAACTAAATGAAGTTTCTATATGGCGGAAGAAAATTAATCATTATGTAGAGACTAATGACTAGAAATAAAAATCAATGAACTAAGGGGAAAAAATGACTGAAATGAAATTGTGATGAATGATGGATGACTACCAGTGATTACAAAGAAACTGCACAAGACAGAAGGAGAAAATGTCCTTTGCTGAATGAAACGCAACTTCTAATGAATGGCTAGGGGGGTGTTGATACCGTTGTGACAAAAGCTCAGATAAAACTTTTCTATTTTATTTATAGATGTAGATCAGTTATTTTACTTCAACCATTCCATGTACATGGTTATTCAAAATAGATAGTGGAGTTTTACAAGGCTACCGATTTGTGAATATTGGATCTACAGCTCTCTGGTAGAGCTGTTGTTGTTGTTGTGTGCTAGCTGGCTGGCAATTTAGGGTGCGCTGCTTCACTTTTAAAACTGTACCGTAATTTGGTATGAAGTTCGACTTCTACAGTACACACATACCATAAGGACCCGTTTATAGAGTAAGCAACCATTCTCCGCTTAACAACACATTCACACAAAGAAAGGATAAGGACAGGAGAGAGAAATGATTGGAACCCGGACCTTCCTGTCACAGCCAAACTTCTCTGACCACTAGGCAAGGCAGGCGGAATGCTTGAATGAAAGAATGAGTTCTAAAGTTTCAATTGGTTACCGCTACATGTCTCAGCTTATTATCGTATGCGTCCCGCTTGTTACTTTTATTCAGTTAGTCGAAACTGCGTTCAAGGAGAAAGTGATTTAGCACTTCATGACTGGTCACCCTAAGTCACCAGACCTAACTCGGTGTGATTTCTTCTTGTAGGTATGTGCAAAAGATACTGTGTTAGTTCCTCCTTAACCTGCAGATCTTGAAATGAAAAATTGAATCAGTGCAGATATTGCTTCCGTGATTGTGCTCATGCTGCAACGTGTATGGCATTAAAGTACGGATATGATATTGTTCAGACGTCAGGAAGATAGCAAATAGTACATCTTTAGAATGATTTACTTATGCAAAAAAAAAAATCGTTTTTGTACTGTTTTTACTTTTAGAATTATACGTTAGAAGCCCCACCATTCTTTTTGAATCACTCTGTTCGCGTCACTTCTCTTAAAAAGGCTACCATTGGCTGCTTTTATGTAAAAGATGTGGTTTTAATTTTTGCATGTGGGGGGGGGGACACAGGACCTAGTATGTGTTTTTTTTTTTAAATGTTCGAATGTAAAAAATGGAAATATGTTTTTTTTTTTTGTTTTTCCCCCCTTCTAAAACATTCGTGGATTTTTAGAAGCATTTTTTCTTCATTATTTCATCATGGTGTTCTGCAAAAAGTTCCATAGCCTCTGTATCATTCTGAACTAATCATTTGAATGTTCATAGTTTCTTTATGTGTACCCCTCAAATGTGTTTGATTACATTGAACTTGTCAGTTTTTCTAGAAACTAATATTGTGACAACTTACACTTTTAGAGTTTTATTACGAAAAAAGTAATACAGTAGAGTCTCGAAACTTGAAGGTTCCGCTTATTCCGAAATGCTTCATTTGTATTTTAAATTATACATTTTAGTAGCTCGAAATGTGATTTTCATTAAAATCTGAAAATAGAAATATTTTGGTAGTGTAAATTTTGTTGACTACGTATATTAAACAATAAAAAAAATTGAGAGGTTTCATATCTCTTGGTAACCTTGCATACATAAACGTGCACGTATATCGTGAAAAAATTAAGTTATCATTCGTTTAGACGCAATTAAAAGGAAATTTACGTTAAAGTTTGAGTGATAAATTTCTTCCTTGTACTTCTACAACGAAGTAAAAAGGTGATCCTCCTTATGTGTTCCGAGTAGTGTAAATTCTAAATCTGGAAGAAATTTCCGGATGTTCCGAGTTTTCAGTAATCCGAGGTGAAGTGATCCCCAATTACCTCGGATTTCCGAGACTCCACTGTAATACGGTGTTGAGATTTTTTTTTTTTTTTTTTTGAGCAATCACACACACACAAAAGAATTTCTTACTGTTTTCACTTGACCGTGGAATGACGTCCGTCCTTTGATTTTATTTTTATATGCTGATAATGCAGACGTCCATGTGCTTCGGAATCGAATTATTTATAAACTATCCCTCCCGACTTTACACAGTCCTTTTTAGGCGAAAACAGGTTCCAGCAAACAACGTCCAGCCCCCGGCATTCATTTGAATTTTGACGTCCTGAATTCAAATTATGGTTACGACAAAAGCCATTAGTAGAAACAAGAAACCCAACGAGTGGGGTCCAATCGTAATTGCGAAAAACGTAATTAGAATTAAAGATTTCAAAATTCAAACATTTTTTTTAGTTCTTTTACTTTTTCTAAATCTGTAAAAAATCAACAAATCTACAGCTCAGCACTTTAAATTTTGATGAAAACTGCTACAGAAATCAGAGTAGCGATTATTTGTTACTCCGCTCCAAAATGGCTGACTGGGTCGGCTTGCTTTGCTGGCACCTTCTGTCTATTCCAAATGTGGTCATTCGTCAGCCGGACTGACCAATAGGACCTCGTGTATGGCCACTGGAGTGGAATGTCAGGAATTGTGGCTGCTGTAATTTCTTCTGCGGCCGTCCAATCAAAGGAGAAGGGAATGAATCGAATGCCGGACCTGTTCGCTCCTCACCCCCACTTATCTGAGGGATATTGTTCGAAATCGGCTCTGCCTTTTATGAGGAGCATAGTTAGATTGAAACCGAAACAGGTGATAGAACTCTGTAATTTGATACCGGACATGTCCGGCTCCTCGTCTGTTTAAATGGCAGAGGGACATTCCGTAGGAGAGTGTCCCATTCTTTTATGTGCCGTAACGTTCCAGCAATATCATGAGGTCACAATTTCTGTAATGGAAGAAAAATGTGACTTGTCACCTGGTGTGTCAAAACCAATTATTGGAGTGGATTTTTTAAACCAGGCTTATTTTTAGGAGGGCCTATCTTTAGCAGCCATTCACAAATAATACCATATTTCTTCATGAGTTCCCAAATATGAAATAATTTCTAAATTATTGAAAAGGCATATTCAGTAAGTTACTGTCCAACCACGGATTGTATGGAATTTTCAAACGTCCAGATGAGACGAATCTATCTGAATGAGGGGGAAAAGCAAAAATTTGATGCGTGTATTCCGCTTATTTGAATATTTGAATGAGACTCTGCTTCTGTAAAAGCTGAAATCGCTAAAAATAATAGATTCGTTCATTTTCGGCTGTAAAACGGGTGTTTGTCTTTCCATACAATCCGTGGTCAGACTAAACCGTCCAATAGCCAGGGTTAAGGCAGAAATATGTAAAATACACCGTCAGCTCAGTCATTCCAGCCAAGGACAACAGTTTCGTGCTCTGATCTGCTAATTCTATATTAGCTACCAGTTTGTTTGACACTCTTGGCTTCCTTAAGAGGTTTCCTACCTCCAACTCAGTCACTTCCTATGCCGGGCTGATGAGCACGAAACTGTAGTCCTCGGATGGAATGACTGAGCAGGCGGTGTATTTCATTTATTGAAAAGTGAGTTTCAACTTTTAATTTAACGTTACTTTATGTCTGTGTGGCGTATCTAACCAGTGACGTACCTAGCATGGAAGATACCCGGGGCGGTAATTTGTTATGTCACTCCCCCCCCCCCCCCGCAATCGAAAAAATATATATATATATTAATAATATTCTATGCAAGCTTGAAGTTCATACAATTTTCAGTCTAAGTACTGATAATATGAACCTAATTCTTAGTATAGTATTCACTCTATGATGTGGGGTGGAAGAGAAAAGGGGATTCTGGGGGTTTTCCCCCGAAAATTTTTCAAACGTGTAGTCTTAAAAATGCATTTTATATTCATATTTTTCAAAAACTTGCTATGCCACTCTGAGTGGAACCGCCAGACGGGTGACACCCGGGGCGGATTGCCCCCTTTACCCCCCCCCCGTAGCGACGCCACTGATATAAATAGCATGTGGTTCAAAATTACGAATACAGCAAAGTAAGCCCGATAAAATAGGCAGCTGGACCATGTTCGAAATGCTACCGGTTTCGGTGCTCGACTGCCAGATCCTCAGTGTACTCTAATGGGGACTGGTGCTCGTTAAATCTCTCGTCGTCAGGAAGTTTTCCAAGTTCACATCACAAATCAACACTTGAGGGGGGGGATACTGGATCAAGGGTTGTTTGGGCTCTAGTCAGGATCAAAATTATCGATACGTGGATGAATGATGCTTCCATCTATAGCGTGCTATCTTAGCCAAAGTTGAACTACCACCCTTGTGGTACTCGCTTAAAACGGAAGAGACTCGTTTGGCTGTTGATCGAGTAGTAAATTCTAGTCAGGTTCAGTGACCCGAGTGGCATACGAAACAAAAACAACACTATTGCAATTCTCTATAATGTGCACTAATTAGTAGAAGCCAAAGCAAGCGATCGCATCTCGTACTTGTTTGAAATTCGTCTACAATTACGTTTCAAAAGGGATACAAAAATTTATATGACGAAGCACAGAATGCTGTTAGTATCCATTTCATTGCAACACCCTGATCATTTTCAGAAAATTAAATTCCGTGTCGCTTTATCACTAATCCTTCTAAATCTGTTAGTGTTGTTATTAATCCTGCCAGGTCTAGTTCTTGGCGAGATCAGTTCTATGAGTCTATAAGCCTTCAAAAAGTCAGTAACTATAAGAGGACTTTCAAAGAGGTCCTCCTACCCAGAAAAGCAAGTATATGACTGGGGGAAGCTTACTTGATGTTACATTTAGTGCAGATAGGGAAGACTGCGACCCACTTCATATTCAAAACCATTTTAAGTGGCCAGTGACAAGTCTGGTGGTGCTGGTTTGTTAAGTCCTGTCTGTACCAGAGCCTTCAAAATCTGTCTCAAAGCAAAGTAACTGAAGTTAACACTGAGCTATATAAGTAACTGAAATGCCATCCTCTAAAAGATTTCACAGAATGCATCATGCATCTGCCCACCTAATTTCCGATTCAAATAATCATCACATTGCGCTTCGACCGTTAAATATTGTCTGGAAGTGAAATTTAATTTCAGTTCTATTCTTTATGAATATTGTCACCTCTAGAAAAATAAACCCTTTTTTATACTAGTTAACTACATACTGGGGTAAATCTTTATTCCGTGGGTTTTTGCTCCCCCCCCCCGTAAAATCATTTTAAAAACAGCAATCTCACTAATAAGTACGTTTTTTTTTTTTTTTTTTGTTTGTTTGTTTTTTCATTCTAAAGAGAATAGTGAAGAGCCAATTCAATTATATCAAGGTTTAGTTGCTGAAAATACGATCTAAGCAGCTAAAAGTGCTGAAAACCTGGTAAAAAGAACCGAAAACCCAGTTTACCTGGGGTAGATATCAACTCCAGATTGTAATTCTAGGGTTACTTAGTAAAAATTATGTCGTCAGAGTCTCAAAATGATAAATATAATAAATTTTCTCTGTAATGAGTTATTTTATTTTTCAATGGCACATTTCACATGATCTGAAGTACGGAATTTTTTTGTTATGTCGCACACGTTTCAAAGTTATTATTTGAGGTGTTAATGAATTCAATACGAAATTTGCATGGAAAACTTGTCGTTTTCCTCAGTGGTCTATGCGCACAAAAGTGTCATAGACTTCAAAATCAACGTAAATAAAGATTAAAATTGGGATGCATTGACACAAGAACAGACAGAATCAACCTTCTAGGGAGGGGGCAGCCACAACATGTTCATGAGCTGTCGTATTAGGATTGGCAATACATTGTAAATATATAATGTTGACATACATTGACCAAGGCCTCACGTGGAGGGTATAGCACCCCCCTTCCTCGGCTGCACCACTGATTGATGAAGTTTAGATTCATTGCTTGATGTCTTAAATCTTTATGCAACGTTTTTCAAACGCCATCATCTGCAACCTGAAAGATTTGAATGGGCCGGACTGTTTTAAATGTTTTATACACCAGCGTTACTTATTTTATCCGGCTCAAAATTGATTCGACCAGAAACGCCACCCGTCTTTCAGCTCGGAATTCGATTAAACTGCAACCGAATCCCTTTTAATCTCATTCGGAAGGGGCCACCACAACATCTGTCCACCACAAACCCTGCAACAGTCTCTTCGACGCAAACTGGCAAGCTCCTATAAATCAAATCGCATTCAAAATTAACACAATTTTATCTCTTTAACATCCGAACTTGGAAGGTAAATTCATTCTCCCATCCTCTCTCCTCCCTTCCAAAGAACGTTCCATCAAGAGCAGGTGGCATTCTCCGTTCCACAGGGCGGTGTGAGGGATGCAACGAACGTTCGACTTGATTGCATTGATTGACCAGGGGGGAACTCCCGTTCGGGTACGACCCCCGATTCCGAAAAGGAGAGAAAAAAATTCATCAGGGGTCTGAATCCGACTGTTTTTATTCGAAACTGTAACAGTAGCTAACGGTTTGCAACGATTTGTAGTAGTTTTTTCCTTTTCCGATGGCTGTCAGGACCTTTTTACTTGCTGATTTAAATTCTAAGAGGGTGGTTTTTGCGCTCGCCCGTGAACGATGTCGAATGGGGTGACGGGCCAATTTTTGAACCATTAGTTTTGTCACTAACTGCTCGCTCTTCTTCGCTCGATCGAGAGCAGGTGTCACGTGGAGGCTACGGAAAAGTGCTAATTTGCAACACAGAGGAGGAATATTTGATTTTCTACGAAACCAAGAAGGTTGCTTGGAAAATCCTATTTCGAAGGCCTAGAATAAAACAATAACACTACTAGTAGTAAACTCAACAGTTCTTTTTAAAGTATATATCAACTTAAAAATTCGTTTTTTTTTTTTTTTGTATTTATATTTTCATAAAATCTATATAAATAAAAAACAGAGATTATATATCTGTGTATGTGTGTATATATGTATGATCCCTATGCAAATCTACAATTTACGTGGGATCTCTACCAAATTTGGCAAGGAGGTACTTGAGCACCCGAGAAGGAACGTAGAAGGGTTTTCGAACGAAAAAGTACCGAACCGTACGAATTTTTAATTTAGGGCCCGAAAATGGCATTAAATGGCTCTTTCTACCAGAAATAATTATCCGACCAGTTCAATTTTAGCGCCGTTCGAAAGCCAGCAATAAATACCCCTGGTGTAAATTTATTTCTTTCGAATTTCAAAAAAAAAAAAAAAAACAGGCTGCAAAATCACCAGAACAGTTATAAGCATTTTTAAGCCTAATGGAACAGCATTTTCATATCGGAAAATTGTCGTTTGCGCGACCTCGTTTTAAAATAGCGTGAATAAAACCATTCAGAAAGGGGTCACTTTTTTTTCTCGACTGTGACTAAACAAAATTTTGCTTTTGTTTTGGGGTAAAAATGTTCCTTTTTGGTTATTATTTGGTGATTTATCTTTTTTTTTTTATTTTTTTTTTGTACTGCCAGCAGAAGATAATCAAGGATTTTAGTTGTATTTATGGAGGGTTGCGTTTAATTTATTCGGGAATTTTTGATTTGCCGTTTTCTTCCTTTAAGAATGATTATTTTGACGGGAAATTTCACAGCATTTTTTTCTTCTCTAATTGAAGCCTGATTGTTGAACATGAGTCACTTGACATAACTGTTATTTTCGAGGTAGACCGTGCAAAAGCGGGCGGCGCAGCTAGTAAAGAAATAAAACTCAAATTTGCAGTATGATAGTTTATATATTTTGTAAAAGTGTTAATATATTGTATATTTATTTAAGGAGAGTTAAATATTTTATAGTGATCTGACGTTTTTTGGTATGGGAAGCGGATTGCAGAATTACTAGTGGGAAAGTTTTGTAACATTTTATTAAAACTTCGAAACATAATGTGTAGGTTAGTTTTATCAAAATGAAAGAATCAAAGAAGAGATATGAAAGTATTTTATTTTAAAAATTAGTTCTCGAACTACAAATATTAATGCTGTTTGGAGTTTGGGGGCTGAAGTAACGTAAATGCAGATATAAAGAAATTGTAAAGTGACTTATTCATTTCCTTGTTGTATCAGACTTTTTTCTTTTTCTGCTGTACAAATTATTTCAAAGCATTTTGTACCTGCTTCACGGATGAAAAAGCAGCGTTTTTCTGGAGAAGAGAGATTTGGTTGTAGACTATTACTACAATTTGTTCTGCACTGTTAAAACTGAAGGTGTCAAATGGCTGCTGTTTGGAACCTTGGGATACACAGGCGGTATCATTTGGAAACTTAGGGTGCAATCAAGGCTTGGAAATAGCTACGATGCCTTTTAAAGTCTTACTTTGTAAATGGAGCGAATTAAAGTGATTTGTGTTAGAAAGCTGTAGAAATAAGTCCCCCCCCCCAACTTCCCCCAACGAGGGTGACTCGTAATGTGCCCATGTGCGCTGCGCTTTAACGCACGTTATCGTGCATTATCAACTGTTATCAAACCAATTTAATGGCTTCTCTGAAAGTTAGAAAAAGTGTCTCGAAATGCAATTCTCGAAACAGACGTCAAAACTTTTTTCTATAAGAGTTAACAGTATTTTTTGAAACAGGAATAAATGGTTGACAAAAAGCAATTTTTAACGGGAAAACTAAAAACCGAGTTTTGCATAGATTTTCTTAATGGAATTTGTTACTCCAATAAACGAAACAAAAAATTTTTCCTGGGGGGGGGGTCATTAATCACCATCCAGGTGATCCTTTTGGTAATAATCGCTCTAATATGTGTATAAATTACCAGATGAGGATTATTAAAATGTGTTAAAACCAAGGGCTCGGAGGACGAGGGTGGATACAGCTTCTGATTTCGGAGGGGATCACTTCGGGGTATTGGACGGGGGTCATAAGGGCATTTTTGGTCATAAGTAGGAGATCTGGGGGCGAGTTTTTGGAAGTATGAATTCCCAAAATGTAGTTTTGTTCTATCTTTGGTCACTTAAAAAGGAGGCCGTGAGCACCATGACTCCCTCTCAGTGGCGCACACAAGGGGAGGGTCCAGGGGGTCCGGACCCCTCCCATCGCCCTTTAGTTTTTTTGTTTGATTATAATCCTTTGTATGCAGTACGTAAAATACCAAGCAAACATAACAATAATTTTAAATTTAGTATAAATGAAAAAATAAAATTTATTTTCTTTCTTTCTTCCCCCGCAACTTCGCACTGTATGTGAACATAAATTGTTCTAGAATGATGATTTTGCTTCGCTGTTTTTTCTTTTAATTATGAGAAAAGTAAATACATTCATTTTCGTGCTTGCTGGTATTTTAATTAAGTATTTGTTATTAAAAAATTAATTTTAATGCTAAGTAATAATTCGATATTTTTTAAAATGTTTTTTGTTGCCGAAAATGAACAAAATCAAAAGAACATGTTTGGGTGCGTGTTGGAGTTAAATATGAGAATGGTGGACCTTCAATCCTGGACCCCATCTTTGAAAAATTCATGTGTGCGCCACTGCTCACTCTGAATCCGCACCTGATGGGGGGGGGGGGGGGTTGGGAGGGGTAGACGCGATTGGGGGGTTGGGGGGTTGACCCCAAAACTTTCACTTTGCTTGAGAAATTGTTACTACCTAAAGCTTAACATGTATTGTTAAACCTTTTAGACGCAGATTTATTCAAAAGTATACGTTTTTACAATGAGTAAAATTTCCCATTGATGAACTAAACTGTGTTGTTACTTTTTCTAAATAACACGATTTTCTACCGTTGAATCGGTTCTCTAACTCCTCCGATGCGCAACAGATGGCACTAAGGTCGACACTTTTAGTAGCAAAATGACCCGAGGAGAACCTGTCGGTATCTTCTATTTCCTAGTTACGCTTGTTCCCTTCTTTCTTTTTAATTTTCCCTTTTACCTCACTTTTTGTCTCTTTTTTCATACACACACATATAAATATATCGACCTGATCTATTTTCTTTAATTTTTTTTTTATCGTTGCCTTTCTCCTGACTGGACGAATTTTGCTGGGACTGTGTCCGTCTGTCCAATCAAGCGGCTGATTGTCATGAAATATTAATGAGCCCCCATTCTTTCAGTCGGTAGGGGAGAAAGGGGAAAAAAAGGACTGGGAAGAAAAAAGACACAAAATAAATAAATAAATAAAGTAAAAAAATGTGGTCTTCACGTATTTTTTCCCCTCTTTTTTTTACTCCCTCTTCCTGACAATAGCAGGAAATTAGAGATATTGGACGCGATCACGTCTGTGCTTTAAGGGAGTAAGGGTAGTTGTCTTTGTGAAGGAAAATTTTCTGCGTCCACCACGACACAATATTTTTTTCCATTCTTAGGGTGAAAAAAAGGATTTTTTTCCCCCATGCTTTCAGTCAGCAGTGGCGGCTACAGCGAGAAATACTTAGTCAAACAACCAGCTCAACCTTTTTTTAAAAAAAAAAAACAATTTTACAGGGGAAAAAATGTCATTTTTTGTCCACTTAGTTTTATCAAAATACAAGGCGTCCGAAAAGACCTTGATACATTTTAAAAATTCATGGAGAAGCAAAAAAATGTCGCATGAATATGCGGCTGGCGTCATAATACTTCACAAGCTCAAGAACTTTTTATGATATTTAAAAAATAATAATAATTTGAATTTTGACACCTTGAATTCAAATTATGTTTTTCGCAATCACGTGTTTTTTTTGCGTATGTGTGTGTGTGTAGGTATGTGTGTGAGTGTGTGTAGGTGTGTGGTGAGTGCTTGTGTCTGTCTGCAGGCGTGTGTGTTTGTATGTGTGTGTAGGCGTGTGTTTGTGTCTGGGGGCAGGCATGAGTGTGTGGGTATGTGTGTGTATATGTGTGGGTATTTGTGTATGTGTGTGTGGGTATGTGTGTATGTGTGTGTGAATATGTGTGTATGTGTATGTGAGTGTGTGTAGGCATGCGTGTGTGTAATTATGCGTGTAGGATATGGACGCAACCTGGAGACGGTTTTCGCTTGAGGAGCAGCATCGGGAAGCCGGTCGACGATGGTGGAGGCAGAGGGAGGCGGGGGAAAATAAAATCAAAAGACGCCAAAAACAGTCAATTGAGAACAATAAGCAATCGTGATTGCTCAAAAAAAGAAGAAAGGGGAGGGGGAGTGTAATTTATACGTAACTTACATCGACGACTTTATAGTCACAGTAAGAAAAACAATCGTCATGTGAGATGTTTAATCATTTTATTGAATAGAAACCAATACCGTTCTTTTCTGGATTAGAGATGGGAAATGTTTGTGAACATAGAATGAACTTGAATACCGTTAAGATGTGGTTCAAGTAACATACGGTGCACACACATTGAATCCGGTAATGAACGGTGTTGCTTTCTGTTTAATAAAATGATTAAACATCTCACATGATGATTGTTGAGCAATCACGATTGCTTATTGCTTTCATTTGACTGTTTTGGCGTCCTATCATTTTATTTTCCCACCAGCACCCTCTGCAGTACCACCGTCGACCGGCCGCCTCACGATGCTACTCCTCTAGCAAAAACCGTCTCCAGGTTGCGTCACTTGACTACACACACACACACACACGCACGCATACACACAAAAATACACAAGCACGCACACATACCTACACCTACACACAAACACATACACACACACACACGCATACATACAGACACCTACACATATACACACTCATGCCTGCACACAGACACAAACACACATGCCAACACACACGGATACATACACCTACACACAAACACACATACCCTTCCACACACACATACGCACACGCCTACATACACACACACACACACACACTCGTGATTGCGAAAAACATAATTTGAATTCAATAGGTCAAAATTCAAATTAATTTTTCTTTCTTTTTTCTTTTTCTTACTGTGACTATAAAGCCGTCGATGTAAATTACGTACAATTACACCTTTTTCCTCTTTTTTTTTCCGCTCGACACACGCCTCGCGAAACACGCACGTTATTCGGTTATTATTTGTATAAGGATGTTGATGTTACACGTAGTTTCAGTGCCGATAGGGTAAAAGCAGGAATTGAGCTTATAGGCTACGTTAGAGTTGGGATTATTCTTTCAGTGGCGGATCCAGAAATTTTTAAAGGAGGGAGCGATTGCTTTTTTACTTGACCTTTTACTACGCATCTGATTTACACTTGCTGGGAAGGGGGGGGGGTGCCACAGGCACCATTTTCGTTTAAAACAACTAAAATATAGGTATTTAGCCAAGGAGGTTCCTGAACCAATTTCTTCTTAAAAATGCAATTTCGTTATATTGCCGGCGGAATTTTTCGAAACCCCCTCCCCCTAACATCATCGAAAGTTGTCTATAATTGCGCTTTTTTAACTTCAGTTTCCCAAAGAATTCCAAGAAGGAGATTTGAACCCGATTATTTCCTTAACGTCATATCTAAGATGACCTACACTTTCGTTTTAGGACCTTAATTCGAAAAAAAATATTGGACGAGCAAATTACCATAACGTGGAGGAGCAAATTATCATAACGTGGACGATCAACTTACCATAACAAGGACGAGGAAATGAACATAGCAAATTGGGGAGAAATTCATCATCCATTATTTGTAAATATACAGGCGTACCAAATGACCTTTTAATTTTCTACTATGGGCAAAGCCGTGCGGTTACCGCTGGTTTCCAATAAAAATCGTCAGACGATTAAGTTGTGGTATGATGGTATCTCCTGATGACTAAAAATCTATATATATAAAAATGAATGTTTGTCCGTATGTCATCCATGAACTCAAAAACTACCCGGCAGAGGGCAGATTTGGCTGAAACTTTCACCGTTTGTTATTTTTGGTACTGGGAATGTTTATAGACCAGTTCGAAAAAAATCCGATCGATAGTTCCTTTTTTATTCCAATTTAAGTCACAATCCATTGGATAAATACGAATAAAATTATCGGCTGCAGAAATTAATTCGCGTGAAAGATCTCATTGATAAGAAGTTAGCTGTTGCCATTTTTCTTGAGTTTGAACAAATAAATTCTTTCTTTATTGTTTTATGGCTTTTCATGCAACGGGGGGATTTAAAACTTTTTCAATTTGATATTTTTAGCGATTGATTGATCTTGCAAACTGCGTGAGTACAAAATTTGAGTAGAGTCACAGCTTCACTTGATATCTGGACCGATTATTATGAAAATTGCTATATATATGTATTTTTCAACGGAGAAGGTGCATAATATGCTTATTGAAGCCACTCGCCACCAGGTGGCACTGCAGAGTAGCAACTTCTGCCCCGTTCGACCGATTGTCATGAAAATCTGTATAATGATGTATTTTTTTGTTGGCGTAGCAACGCGCGTCGGGTACAGCTAGTAACAATATAAAAAAAGGTTTACTGCTAACCTGTAAACTTGCCGTTTTTGAAATTAAAGGTTAAGTAACTTCGTCGTCGATATCTTCAGCTAATTTTTTGTCAGGCGAAACTTTACTGGACATTTAAGAACTGTTGCAGAGTTTTATAAAAAAAAAATTTATTAAAACTTAGTAGCAATATTTTTTTAATATAAAGACCAGTAACTACTGCAATTATACATAAACTCATTTAAGGTAAACAGTAGTGGCCAGTGCTTCAATAGTGGCCACTTCAAGGTTTATATTTGAAAAAACAGGATTCCAAGTCTTCCAATGGATTCAAAATTCCATCAAACGTGCAGGAGGTACCAACGATTGCACGTTTGCATTCATTGGGAAACCTGGAATCCTATTTTTTCAAATGTAAACCTTGAAGTGGCCACTACTGGTGTGTTTACCTTACCTATGAGAAAAACCGCAGAAAATTTTACAAAATAATAATCACACAATTACTGTAAAAATACTGTATGATTTATTTATTTATTGAGCAATCACATTGCTTATTGTTTTCATTTGACTGTTTTCAATTCCTATGATTTTATTCCCCCCCCCCCCGCCTCCCTCTGCAGCACCACTGTTGACTGACTTCATGATTCTGCTCCTATAGCGAAAACCGTCTCCAGGTTGCATCCATATCCTACACACACGCGCATGCATACGTAACTACACACATACACACACATAAACACACATACAAACACACACAAGTGCACAAACACACACACACAACTACACACACATCTACACACATACATACACACACAACAACACACACACACAACTACGCACATATAAACGCACAAACAACTACACACACACACAACTACACACACACAGCTACACACACACACACAACTACACAAACACACCTACACGCATACATACACACACACACCTACGCACATACATACACACACAACTACACACACATACACTCATGCGTGCACACAGACACAATCACACACGCCTACATACACACACACACTCGTGATTGCGAAAAACATAATTTGAATTCCAGATGTCAAAATTCAAATAGTTTTTACATTTTTTAATTTATTTATTTTCAAATTTATGTTCATTTTTAATTTATTTTATTTTATTCATTATTTATTTTGGAGAAAGAAAATTTTTAACACGTTTAATATAAAATCACAGGTCAAATTTTCGGAGCAGGTAGAACGGACCAGCGCCTGAGCATCCCTACTCAAGGAAATCGTCTGCAGACAGATAGTTGATCACAAAACGAATCCTCTTCCACTCATCACGGCTGACTGGAAGACCCCCATCGTATTCGAAGAGACAACCGGGGACACTTTCAGGTGTGCGTTTCGAACCCAGACCCGTGAACCGAGGATTATAATCACCCCCCTTTTCTCTCTCTGTTAGACAATGACGCCGACCTCCCCCTACCCATCGAAAGGGGGGTGGAAAAGAAAGTCTCACGCACCGATGGATGATGGGATTTAGGAGCAGATACATTCTGTTTACCAGCTGCCCATATTGCCCCATAAGTCCCTCTCTTCATCTTTATTTTTTTTTTGGATTTCCAAGTACATGTGTTACGGTCCGGTATCACACGCATATCCGGAGCAGATTATCCGGGAGGGAATTTATTTTATTCTTTGCCCCCCCCCCTGCTCCCGTGGCCCTTGGGCAGAAAACGAGGATATAATGCGGGTAATGTTCGCGGCGACAAAGTTCGAGAGGAAAACATGTTCGATTTTCTTTTCGATTTTTTTTTATTTATTATTATTCCGTGTCAAGAACTGGGTATTTAGAGGAGGTAAAGAAGTTCCGATTTCTTAGAATGCTTTCAGGAAAGTCAAAAAGCTTCCCGATAGTGTTCGATTTCGGTTCTTAAGATTGAATTGATTGAAAGGGAGCTGTGAAGAATGTTATCTACGCAAAACAGTCCTATCAGTTAGTTCTGCTGTTATTTAAAAGGATGAATATTATAGTCCTAAAATGCTCAAACGTTAAAATAAATTTGAGTTGATTTTTTCATAACTATTTTTTAACACATCTAGCTTCATTTATTCCATAAAATATATTTTAAATGAATTATCTTATCTTTATCTCTACTTTTTCTCGAACTTAATACTTTTCCCTCAAATAAACCCTTATTTCCGTCTCGTCTTTGTTTTTTAGCTATGTTTCACTGCTATTCAAACTTTTTTTTGGCTGTCTTTTGTTTCGATTGGTTATGAAAAATTTAAAGCTTCGTATATGTCTTTAATTTTGAAAAAATTAAATAAAAATTCTATAACTTTACGTGTTTCATCTTTATTCTTCAAAAAGTTTTACATGTTCGACCCCTTTTCATCCTTTTTCCGCTTCAAAATTATAATTATCCATAAAAATAATAATAATAATAATAATAATTAATTCACCAGTTTCGGAATCGATATATTGGTGCACTTCGGAGCGCGATATCAATGAACTCCAACGCTTACCGTATAATTTCTAACGAGCTGATGTTGTGCATCACATGACTTCCTTTTATCCCAATTTAATCTCATTTCCCCATTACTAACAATTTTAATGTGATTCAACAGTTTACTCTTTAAATATGACCAACAATGGCTAAATTAAAATTAGATTTTAAAAAAAATCGCCAAATTTGTCGCCAAGTTGGCGACAAAACTTGACGACCAAAAGACTGGCGATATATCGCCAGGTGTCCGCCAAATTATAGCACCACTTGAGTTTGCATCGAAATTAACAATGATTTCCCCCCAAAAAGGTAAAAAAGACCCCTTTAGAAACACCCGAATGCAACCAAAAGAGGAGGTGCACAACTAAAACCCACTAGGAGTCTACGTACCAAATTTCAACTTTCTAAGACATACCGTTCTTAAGTTATCGACACACATACGCACATACGAACATACATACATACGTACATACAGACGTAACGAGAAAACTCGTTGTAATTAGCTCGGGAATCGTCAAAATGGATATTTCGCTTGTCTATACGTTCTTAGGCATTTATCCACGTGTGGTCGAGTCGAAAAAAAAAAAAAACTCATCATTCATTCGGGGGTGAGTAAAATGGAAATTAAAGTCGATTTTTGAGTGAAAATTTTTTCGTGAATACAATACATCCTTTTTTGTAAAAGGAAGTAAAAAACGCAGAGTAAAAAGAAGTGTGGCTGAGCTCCCGTAGTTTTCCGTGTAAATTAAGCCCTGGTTTCAGCAAGGAAAATTGAGTTATCCATGACCTAACAGGCGGGCCTAATGAACTTTGAACCAAGAACTGAACCTTGGTTTAGCTTGTAGGAAGACCTTTAACGGTCCTTACAAACAATATGATCCAACAACAGCTAATTTTTCAAAGTGTTGAAATTCTAGGTCCCAAGTTGAAACCAATTGATTTATGAAATAATTTTTCCCACTTCCAAAGTTTTAACTACATAGGGTAGACTTGACTCGATTGTCCTGTAGATCTCATATTGATATGATGATTCCATGTACCTGAAACGTTTGTACTAGGGGTGAGACATCCATGTCGATGTTTTGGGAACATTGATGTTTTTGTTAAAACATCGATGTTTTTAACATCGATGTTTTACTTTCAATGTTTTTGGACCATTGATGTTTTGGCTTCGATGTTTTTTCGATGTTGATGTTTTTGCATTTTGATTGAAAATTATCATAAAATTTGCTCCAATTTTCTCGCCAGGTAATTAGTTTACTTATGGAGTTGCCAAAAAAAAAAGAAATCATTTTTTGAACCCATTTTATAAGATCAATTTTTCTGTGTAGAGGATGATTTCTGGGAAGATCACTACAAGATAGTAGAAGCTTAACTAGAGAGTGAGGAAGAGGTCAAAGCTAAGAACCTGACATTGGTAGTCTGGTGCCAGAACTTGCAGTCTATTTCAGGGCTGCAGTTCTTAAACTAAAGGAAAATCCTATACATTACTACGGTGAAAATTATAACTTTAAAAATTCAGAGCTGGTAAAAGTTGCTTTAAAGTATTTGATAGTGATGGCAACTTCTGTTCCGTCGGAAAGAGATATTTTTCTGACTGGTGGGATAGTCTGCGAAAAGAGAAATGCGCTTCTGGGGGACCAAGCAAACAAACTTTTTTCCCTAAGTGTCAACACCAATATTCGGGGTTACGTATCGTTTTCTCCCTAAAGGTCGTCCCTCTATTACTTACAATTTGTGTTAAATTATTAATTAACAAACAACACATATTTCTTGTTCTTAAAACTAATTGTTAGAATTAATTTTGTATTTTTCAAATAATTAGCACAACTTTTTCTCATCCTTCAACTGACGGTAAGCACTATGATACATTTTTTCTTAGATTCTTTTTTGATGTAAATTTACTTTTAGTTTCATTCAGTTTGAAAATATTTCCTTATTACTGTAACTAGTTTGTATTAATCGGTGCTCGTCTTATTATCAATTTTTGTCCTACTTTAATACCAAGATGTTGCAAAATTATTCTTATTAAATTATATTCATGATTTGAGCTTCAGTATTTTCAAAATATTCGTCGGGTAAGTATTCTTTTCTATTGCTGAAACTAGTGTAGTATATTCAAAAATATATATTATACATTGATAAAAAGTTCGATGCTTTAAAACATCGATGTTTGGAAGCATCGATGTTTTTTGGTCGATGTATTAATACCACCGATGTTTTAATTTCTAACATCGATGTTTTGAAACATCGATGTTTTGCCATCGATGTCGCACCTCTAGGTACAAAATTTTTTTTATAAGTTAGTGAGTGCATTATAACGTTGTTTTCTTCCAAACACTATTATTTCTTTTTTTACTCCCATACAAAACTGCAATTTGGATTTTTGGTTATGCAAACTCGGAGAATTTTTATTCGTTGGATTATGCAGGCGTTGTTCAGTGAATGAGTTAAACAAATCAACTCAACTCTACTCTGTTTCGGATCCTTCAAAGAGGGACGAATGTTTTTCAAACCCCCGTTGTCGTGCTTCTTGGTCGGGAGGATTTGCACCACTTTATCTCGAATCCAAAAAATTACTCAATTTTTGTTTTACTTTATTTTAAAGTAAAGTTTAAATTCGTTATTTGTTCAAGATTTTTGCGAGTGACTCCCAGTTTTCGCCTTGTTAAAAATTCAAAATTGCACTTTTCTTTTTCGTTTTCCCACCCTACTTTTACTGCTTGATATCATTGTTAAAGTCTTTCATTTAAGTTTTATTGCATCTTTGCTTATTAATATCGAAGCCGTTATTCGATGTTGCAGGCGAAGATTTTTCAATACCAGTTGAATATGTTTTAAATACAGTGCAATTTGTTTTCGATACTAGTTAAATTTGATTTTCAATACTTGTTGAACTTATTTTCAATATTAGTTGAATTTGTTCTCAACACTAGTTGAATTAGTTTTCAATTCTTTTTGGGTTTGTTTGCCTTCTCGTTATTTTCCTTTCTTTTTTTTCAGTGTCAATTTGAAATTGTTTTAAATACTAATTAAATTTGTTTGGATTACTAGTTGCTGTTCTCTTTTTTCTTTTTTGCTACAGTTTGGGTTGAATTTGTTTTTAATGCAAATTAAATTTATGTTCGACACAAGTTTAGTTTGTTGTCATCTGTGGTGTTTCCATAGGGTATACTCCATATACGCCGTATACTCTCAAACATTTTTTAGACATATCGCGTATACCCTCGAGCTTCAAAAATTTTCATATTATGACATATTATGTAAAAAAAAAAACGCGTACACACATTGTGCGTAATGAATTACTGGGAGTATAACCTCAGAAAAAATGATGGGAACGTCACCGATTGTCATACATATTGAATTTGCTTTCATATAAAGTTAATTTGTTTTATTTGTTTTTTCTGCACTTCATTCCACTCCTAGAACAAACAAATTTTCAACAAAATTAAAAAAAAAAATTAATTTGAATTTTGACATCTTGAATTCAAATTATGTTTTTCGCAATCACGAGTGTGTGTATGTAGGCGTGTGTGTTTGTGTGTAGGGGTATGTGTATGTGTGTGTAGGCATGTGTGTTTGTGTCTGTGTGCTGGCATAAGTGTGTGGCTAGTTGTGTATATGAATGTGTATGGAGGGGGGGGGATGGGGGGTGTATGTGTGTGTAGGCATATGTGTTTGTGTCTGTGTGCAGCATGAATGTGTGGGTAGTTGTGCGTATGAGTGTGTAGGTGTACGTGTGTGTATGTGTTTGTGAGTGTGTGATTTGTGTGTGTGCGTGCGTGTGTGTGTAGTTGTGTATGTATGCGCATAGTGTGTAGGACATGGACGCAACCTGGAGACGGCTTTCGCTATAGGAGCAGCATCGTGAAGAGCCGGTCGACGGTGATGCTGCAGAGGGTGGCGGTGGAAAAATAAAATCAAAGAACATCAAAACAGTCAAGTGAGAACAATAAGCAATCGTGATTGCTCAAAAAAAAAAAAAAACATTATGATCAACAACGAACATTCAATGTCAAAATATTCTGCGCCTTATTCAAACCGCTCGGGGGAAAAGAAGGGAGAAATGTTTGACGTCAGGAGACTTTTCTCCCCTCCATACCATTCCTCTCTTCAATTTCTGAGCGCCTTTTCATTGGTTGCGCATATGATGTCGTCATAAATTCATAACTGCAAAGCGCCCAATGGTAGGGGATGAAAACTGATCTTCCCAAAACATAACGCAGCAATCATATCTTGCCAAGGGCGGAGCTTTCGTTGAGTTCGGCGAACTGACACCGAGTTTTGAATCATCAAGGCGTATCCTTTCATAACGCTCTTTGATTATTTGCCTTATTATGTAAGCTATGATATATTTTTGAAATTTATAATTGATGGCTGCTCACGGCAATTTAAAAGGCGAATTTTGTCAAAAATCTTTATTTTCGAAATAAATCGAAATTAATTATCTCTTATTAACTGTTTCATTTTCGGAACACTGACAACAAAATATAGAGTCTTTGAAACGAAACTTCTGGTTAATTAGTGAATATATTCAGTAAATTACACTTTCCTATGCCGGGCTGATGAGTGCTAATAAGCACGAAACTGCAGTCCTCGGCTGGAAATGACTGAGCTGGCGGTGTATTTCATGTAATTAGTGAATAGTGTAAGTGCAATGTTACATTTAGTTTTTGTTCATATGATATCTTTAAAAATGAATCCTGCTTTGTTTAAACAATGTTAACTTGTGCTGATCACTTTCTGTGTTTGCAAACTTCAAAACATTCCACGAAAAAAAAAAAAGTACCTATCGTAACTTCCATAACAGAAGATAAGTTATTATTGAAAAATCTATTTTCTTAAAGTAAGTTTTTAAAAGAGGATCCATTGACTTGGTTGCCGTATTTTTCAAATCACATCCCGAATGTTCTCGAATGTCTTTCGCCTTTCAGTTTTCAAAAACAAATTTTGGAATGACTGTAACTTCTATCGTTCTATCCTAATTACAGTAAAATAAAAATTTAAAAACCATTGTAAAATTAAAGAATAGAGCTTTCTATTGGTATAAAATATGGCTTTCTCACGACAGGTTTAAGTTTCAAGGTTCACCGTGCGTTAACAGTGTGAACGTTTTCATGTGTTCACCATGGTTCAATTCACTGCGAATTTCGGCTGTCTTTGGGTAAAAATATGCCACCTTAGAATTTCTTTAAAAATATACATATTATCAACATAATCAAAACTATAATATTAAGACAATAATAATATTAGGACAGAATTAATGTAAAACATGTAAGAAAAATACGTAAATATTTCTGATTTTTTTTTTTGCAGTCCCTTGCCATTGCGATCCCAGACTAAGTTTTGCTGTAGTATAACAGTGTTGGAGCTATAAAATGTATTTTTTTGGAAAAATTCTAAGGGAGCGCGTTTTGAGATACTCAAGGTCAAAAGTCAAGGTGAATGGCCTTGAATCTGAAACCTGTCATGAGAAAGCCATGTTTTATCCTAATAGGAAGCTCTAGTCTTTAACTTTACAATGGTTTTCAAATTTTTATTCAACTGTAATTATTATAGAACAGTAGAAGTTACAGTCATTTGCATGTTACAGCTTTCCGTTTATTTTGCACCTTTAAAGTTTTTAACAGCTCTGTGTTTCGTAACATTTTTGAAGTAGAATTCTGAAAATTGGCAGGACTACTTATTTTGTTGTATGTGTCCTTCACACGAAATTTCAGTAAAATCGGGAATGGTGAGGAGATCAAGAAGGTGACTGACCTGACATATGGAATTCCATAACGTAAAACATGTGACCATTCTTAATTTTTTTTTCAGTACCTTGCCATTGCGATCCCAGTCTAAGTTTTGGTGTAGTGGAATAATAATGTTAGAGCTATAAAATATAATTTTTTAAAGAAATTCTAAAGGGGCATGTTTTGAGATATTCAAGGTCAAAAGCACGGCGAATGACTTTGAAACTTAAACCTGTCGTAAGAAAGTCATGTTTTATATCAATAGAAAGCTCTATTCTTTAGCTGTACAATGGTTTTTGAATTTTTATTCTACTATAATTAGGAGAGAAGTTAGTCATTTGACTGTCACAACTTTTCGTTTTAATTTTTTTTTTTTTTTCAGTTTTTAACAGCCCAGTATTTCGTAACATTTTTGAAGTAGAATTCTGAAAATTGGCAAGATTACTTATCTTGTCGTATGTGTCCTTCACATGAAATTTCATTAAAATCGGAAATGGTGAGGAGGTCAAGAAGGTGACTTTCCTGACATATGGAATTCCATAACGCAAAACATGTGACCATTCTTGATTTTTTTTTTTCAGTACCTTGCCATTGCGATCCCAGTCTAAGTTTTGGTGTAGTGGAATAATAGTGTTAGAGCTATAAAATATAATTTTTTAAAGAAATTCTAAAGGGGCATGTTTTGAGATATTCAAGGTCAAAAGCACGGCGAATGACTTTGAAACTTAAACCTGTCGTAAGAAAGTCATGTTTTATATCAATAGAAAGCTCTATTCTTTAGCTGTACAATGGTTTTTGAATTTTTATTCTACTATAATTAGAAGAGAAGTTAGTCATTTAAATGTCACAACTTTTCGTTTTTTTTTTTTTTTCAGTTTTTAGCAGCCCTGTATTTCGTAAAATTTTTAAAGTAGAATTCTAAAAATTGGAAGGACAACTTATCTTGACATTTGTGTCCCTCACACCAATTTTCGTTAAAATCGGAGATGGTGAGGTAAAAAGTGATTGATCTGACAAGGAAATGCCCCGTAGCAGATTGGCGAAAAATTCTCATCCATTATTTGTAAATATACAGGCGAACCAAATAACCTTTTCCTATTCCTATTCCTATTCAGAGTCACAACTGACTACAACTGTATTTATGTCGAGGACTGCATACTAAGTGCCTTGCCTCCATTATTTTATACACCGATAGATGGCAGCACCATCACCGGATCGAACAGTTTTATGAGAATTTAGAACTAGTCCAGGAGCTAATAGCTACCTGGTGCTAGCACTCCCAGAGGTATCGTTTCACTTGGAGGACATTGAGACCACGAGCATATTTGACGACGCCCAGTCCTCTTGAATGACGACGGTGGGTCTTCGACCATCGAGGTTCGAACCCAGGACCCTCCGGCCCCGAATCCGACACTCTACCGATCGGGCTACCACGGCCCAAATAACCTTTTAATTTTAATTTTCTACTACGGGCAAGGCCGTGCGGGTGCCGTTAGTAATCAATAAAACAATAGCCACTAACAAGTTTACATTTAAATCTAAAATCTTAATTGAAGGCAATTTTTATTGCCTTTAGTTAATATAATAAACTGATACAATAAAGAGATAACAAGATAACAATAAAAAAATACAATAAAAAGATTGAAACAATAAAAAGAAAACTCAAATGAGAATAGTCAAAATGTCTCTTAGCTGTGATGTCAATAATAGTAAAAACCTCTACAAATCTCTTTTTAAATGGATGGTTTGAAACGTAATTGTAAACAAGATAAACCTACATTTAAGAAACTACATGGAAATTAATGTTCATTTTAATTACGAATTTCCCTACTTTTTGGGAAAATCAACCCAACTATACCAGTTTGAATTTTGCAGGGTACATTTTTTCGTGTATATTTTTTGAGGAATTTTTTTTCTTTTTGCCTTAAAACTATATGATATAATTTTTTGCGAAGTTTATGAAAAAATAGGAATACAGTTTAAGAATACCACATCCAAGAAATGTCTTCAAATTCTGATCCCATTCATCACGCGTTTTAATCACTAACTAAACACAAGTTTCGTAAAATGCTGACGTCACTTCCTTCCCATTGCTTCCGCGATTTTACTATCAACGAGAGAAGAAATTTTACCTTCATCGGGCTAAAATTAGTATAACCTTTAGATTTGTGAATTTCAAAAACTTTTTTTTCCATTAGAATAGTTAGGTTAGAGGAAAATAGGTTTTTTGATATTGATAAATTCAATTACCTAATGTCCTAATAATGAATCAAGCACCGAAGCGTAAACTTATACTTTAAAGAATGGTAAATAGACCATTTGTTCCTGTAATTAATTTAAATTAAAAATGGTTTTATTTTTCGAAAATAAATATTAACGTTTAAGTTAATTCCTGCAGATTAAATTAGAATCAGCAGTAATAAACCGATACCAAAAAATTATTCCAAGTTTAGGTATAATTCAACTCCATTTCATTGAATGTATAAAAGTGAGACAAAGGAAAAAAAATTGTTGCTCACAAAACTAAGCAGAAGCCATGCAAAAGTTTTAATTCTTTTCTAGCATAAAAAGAAAAATGATAAATTTTTCCTAACTTCAGCATTTTAGAAGAGGTAAAACATTGCGTTCTACGTGTCCTTTTTTGGATAAAACATAGGCAGTTAATTATGTGTAGTTTTTTTTATTATTATATATACGTGATTCGTCATCTGGACTCATCTGCAACTTCGTAATATCAATAAATATCTGTGCTGTAAAACTGAGTACACATTTTATTTATATTGTTCTGTGTGAATTTGAATAGATATGAGTTTTCATCTAAAGCTTAAAACGCTGACTTAATAACATTGGCTGAATAGTGGGTCCATGATGAAAAATTACTGCTTTCACCTGCACCTTCAAAAATTCAAAATGACTGTTTTACCTAATCTTATTATTACAGCATCTTACTGAAATGGACAGTATGCAAAAAGTATTCTTGAAAATATTTATCGCAGAACGGAATGAAGAATCGGGAAAGAACGTTTAGAATTTAAACAAAAAAAAAAAAGATAATAATAATAATAAAAGGTGGGAATTTTAATAGCCAAATGGTGTCCCAACTTTACTTTATCGCTTTGCGAAAGTTTAAACTATTGGTTGAAAGTTAGAGCACGAACAGACGAATAAAAGTCATAAACACTTCTAAACTGTGTTAGAAAGTCTGAAATGTGATCAAATGCCTTAAATTGAAAGATTTTATAATTTTTAGAACTGAATTCAATTTGAAAAATGTACCAAGACTTCGTATCATGAATCGAAACAATGATTAATAGAACACAATTGTTCTCAAAAACTTACACAACACGGGGAGGGGGGCATTTTCCCTTCCTAAGGTTCCATCTTTCATTCCCAATTCACGTTGCGTTAAGGGTGCCATATTGGTTCGGTGCCACAGGTGCTACAAGTGTTTTTCCCTCAAAGGTGCCAAACACAACCTGTAGTTCTAACAGTGTAGGCCAGAACTGTCCAACTTGCGGCCCACGGGTCGTATGTGACCCGCCAACACATATTGTGCGGCCCACATCGATGTTGACATACATTGATGTTGACATTCCTGCCCTTGTAAAGAAGGCGGATCGGCCTCAGTTTTCCCATTAAAATGTAAGCAAATTGCTTTATAATCCTTCTGCACTCTCAGAAATGAACTTTCAAATTTGACGAAATTTTCTTCGTTTTTGACGAAACCACTTCCAGGGATATGCTCCGAGCGAACATTTCGTCAAATTGAAGAAACTGCTTTCGTTAGTGGTTTGAGGATGCGAATTTCGTCAAATGTAACGAAATATTTCTTCATTCTAGTTTCGTCAAATTAACAATCATTTTCGTAGTTTTGAGAGCATTAGTTTCGTCAAATTAATTTCGTCATATATGAGGACGTTAATTTCGTAAATTTTTAGGAAAATTTATTTCCTTTTTTTTTCTTTTTTTTTTTTTTGAGCACACTAGGTTTTTTTTTTTTTTTTTTTTTTTGAGAATACAGTCGAACCTCGTTAATTCGAACACGCTTAAAACAAATAACTGCCGAAATGAAGTTTTTTGCAATCCTTGTCTTATTGTTTATTGTTTTTTGGATAAAGAGAGTACGTTTTATAATAATCGATTTTAATGGTCCCTTTAAATTCGTTATAACGAGGTTCGACTGTATTTTATAAGATTTGTGTGCGTTTGATCAAATCTTAACTTCAGAATCTTACCACCGTAGTTTCCCACTTTATTGCGTATAGTCACTTTCACAGGCCCGTCATTTACGGGGTCAGGGGGTCAATTGACCCACCCCCCTCCTGTCTTGATTTTTGAACATTCATGTTTTTACACATGACTGGCCGTTGTTTTAGTTCGTTTTCTGTAAAAATTTTTATTGAGTACAAACTCTTTGTCATATTTGGGAAAAAATTGAAACAACGGGCCTGCAGCCCCCCCCCCCATCAAAAAAAAAAAAAAAAAAGACAAGTAATTGTTAAAAAAAGAGGCACATAAAATATGTCAAACAAACTTTTATTTATGTAAAAATGCAAACAAACAACTTCTTAAAAAAGGTAAAACAAATCATTGCAGATTAAACTCCCCTTGGTATCTAATTAAACCGGGTTTTCCTTCAATCTAATTTTTCTCGGATATTTTCCAAATTTGGCACAGAGGTTCGTTATTGGAGGCTCGGGAATTCACACAAGGTCGTTTATGTCCCTCTATATAGGGGGCGGGGGGGGGACAGACAACCCCGCATTGGGGGTTCTCCGTATTAAAAAAAAGTTTTTGTCCCATCTTTTTAAAATTTGCCACAGAGGTTCTTAGATGATCAAGAATCACGCAGGGTAGTTTTCATATTTTTATAAGAGGAGGGGGGGGGGGGTCCTTGAAAAAATCCAATTTTTGTCGGATCTTTCCAAAATTTGACACATAGGCTCTTTGATGCACGGGGATTCACGCAGGGTAGTTTTCGGCCTTCTATGGGGGGGGGGGCAACCCCTATGGTAGTTTTCCTACAAAAAATCCAGTTTTTGTTGGATCTTTCCGAATTTGGCAGAGTTCCGTTATTTGATGCTCAGGAATTCTCATAGGGTGGTTTTCTTTCCGCTATTTTGGGGGGCAATCCCCATACGGGAGGGGTTCGTATAAAAAAAAGTTTTTATCATATCTTTTCCAAATTTGGAACAAAGGTCCTCTGATGCTCGGAAATTCACACATGGTAGTTTTCAACTCTCCATGATGGGGGGGGGGGCGGGGAGCAACCCCACATTGGGGGTTCTCCTTATATAAAAAAAAGTTTTTGTCCGATCTTTTCTAAATTTTCCATAGAGGTTTAATGCTCAGGAATTCACGGAGGTTAGCTTCCGTCAATGTATGGGTGGGGGAGGGGGGCAACCCCAATGGGGGTTTTCCTTGAAAAAAATTCATTTTTTGTTGGATCTTTCCAAAATTTGGCATAGAGGTTCGTTCATTGATGCTCAGGAATTCTCATAGGGTGGTTTTCGCCCCGCTATGGGGGACAACTACCAAATGAGGGGTTTTATTACAAAAAAGCAGTTTTATCATGTCTTTTCCAAAATTGTCACAGATGTTCTTTGACACTCGGGAATTCCCGTTTTCGTCCCGCTATGGAGTGGGAAACCACGCGTGTGTGTGTGTGGGGGGGGGGGGGGGGGGGTCTTATAAGAACCCAGTTTTTGTCTGATCTGTTCCAAATTTGGTACATTTGTCTTTTGATGTTTCGGAATTCTCATAGTGTAGTTTTCGTCCCGCTATGTGTGGAAAAACCTATAGGAATTTTCCTTATAAAAATCCAGTTTTCGTCGGATCTTTTCCAGATTCAGCCCAGATATCCTTTGATGCTGGAAATCCACATAGGATAGTTTCCCATGGGGTAGTATTCATATGGGTTACTACCCCATGTGATTAAAGAACTTATGTGCCAAACCTAAAGCGGAAAGAATATTTCAAACTGTTTGAACTACATCGCTACATCGCGATATAAGGATGGCGATGCATCACGATGTAGACATTCCTACATCGCCCTGCCCCTACTGGGAATATAAAAGTGCAACTTCCTCAGCAGACATTGGGTTCTGGAAAAAAAATCATGCGCCACTTTTATGCACAGTTAGATCGATATATGCTCGGGAGAAAATTGCTGAGAAGTTTCTTCATTGCATCGCATGAAAAAATTAAAGAAAAGAAAAAGATTTTTATCCAACTTATACCACAAATTTCAAAGAAAAAGTACAATAAAATGGAGCACTTTAAGTTAGTACATATTTGTTCTAAAATTAGATACAGAAAATAAAATTAGATAATCTTAAGAAAAAGCTTACCTTTTTCTTTTTCCAATTAATTATTTGTTTTATTAATTTTGCTTGTATGTAGAATGTTTATTTGGCCAAATTTATGTTTAATACAGGAACTTTATTATTGCATGCAATTCATACTTCATACTTTGAAAACAATTCTCTGCCAAAATTGCAAAAGGTATTTGAAAATATAAATCTTAAAAAAATGCAGATGTGAAATAAATCTTTTGGTAAAATTAATTTAGTGTAATGTTTGTTAAATAATTATAAAAATATACCTTTGCTTTTTTCCCCTAAGTTTTTATTTTTATTTCCAAACATGTGTAACATGAAATCAATGTATAATATACGAACATTTAGAATATTGTTATAATTATGAAAAAGTCTTCGTCTGTCCTTGTTCTGATTATCTTCGTGATGTTGGATCCATCCTAAAAAAGTTTTAAAAAGAGAATATATACATAATAAGTAAAGGTTTAAGTCCATGGGTGTATGCCCTCATGCACATGGATCTTTTTTCTATTTCGAGGAAAGTTTTACGATTAAATTCAGCAGTTTATTTCTGAAATAAAACATGTTTTCACGATTTCTTTCAAAATCTGAGTTTTTTTTTCTTAAGTTAAAAAGCTACGATTCGCTTGTGACTTTGAAAAGCATCTGATTTAATTTTCATATTTTTCAAAATATATGATTATTTCGATGCTGACAGCTCTTTTTCAAGCAGATTGCAAGAATGAGTATTTTTTACAGCGGATGAACAAAATTTTTATTTAGGCAGCTAGACTCTCAGTTAGTTTCTGAAATTAATTTCTGAATAATATTCTAGAATTAGAGTTTCTTCAATTTATCGAGAATAAGCATTATTTAGCCATTAAACGAGTTAATTCTTTTGCACATCAAGTCGTGAATTTTTATTTTTTTGAGCTATAAAAAAAATCAAAATTTCGAAAATTGTTGATCTGTGATTTTTTTTTAAATTTATTTTTTATTTTAACCGATAGCCAAAATACACCGTTTTTTTTCCCGATTTTCGTGTTCCGTTTTCTTCACGAATGTTTTCTGAAGTACTCCCCCCCCCCCCAACCCAAATTAGTTCCAATAAAGTACTTATGAATTAAGTAGTACTGAAACTGGTGATTATGATTTTATTTGCACTTTTTTTCAGTGATTTTATTGTGCTAAACAACATTTACTTACCAAGCTTTACCTCCTTAAACTACTATCAAATTAGAGTCAAAAACCCAGGGCTCCAACACTCGAAGCCACGCTCCATTTCATAAGTTAACTAGTAATTACATAAAGCTACCTTCTAGCTAATGGATAGGGATTTAGTAGAAAAAAAAACTGATTTTTCTGCTATACTGGCGGTAGAGTACTAACAAAATGGGGCGTAGCTTAAGGGCGTGTGTACTTCGGATTTTTTAAACTCAGCTGGTAATGATTTTAATAGGGAATGCTTGCCAAGTAAAGTTGTTAATTGATAGTATAGTACCTTGAAATCTTTAAAAAATATTCGAACAAAATCATAAAATCATCAGAATCAATCACTAGTACAAAAATATTCAAACGTAGCTCTACTTACTAGTTTGGGACAGAGACGAAGGGAGTATCACCTTTTAACTAAGCAATATTTGATTTTCAAAATATGCAATTTTCACACAGTAAATAAAAAAATACGCCAAGGGAGAAGAGCTGCCAAAGATAGGGGAAACCCAATAACAAAGTGCATTTTCTTGTTTGTTTGTGTCTTGAGAACTAATTGACTGATATCAATGGATTTTTTTTCAAACTTATATAATGAAAATAGGGACTAGTGTGGTGAGCAAAGCGTGTTACATATTGTTACAAATCCTGTAAATGGTAAATATTGTAGGAACGTAACCTGTAAATAGTTTCCCGTAATGAATATACAACCCCTTTTTCATTCGGCTAAAGTATACGACCCCTATTTTCTTTCTTTTCATTGATAACGGTCAACGCATTTCGAGAAGCGTGTGGAATATTTGAGAAAATTCTTTTCGGTGTATTTAAGCCGTTAGCGATGGATAAACAGTTAGTTTCGATTCAGATTTCGAACTGAGTGTGTGTATTAGCTCTGTTTATAGCGAGGCATTTCGCTGTGTTGTTTTCGTATTTGGAAGTAAATACGTGTGTAAACGTTGAGTTTACGGTGTTGCGTGATAATTGCTTAATTGCTGATGAATAATTTTGCAGTTGTTGACGATCTTTCCTGTACATAGTGTAAATAAATTTCCTGTGCTTTTATCAAGAACTGTGTCTTCATTTCAAGAAAGTGGAAGTCGCACCGAATCCGTTACAATTTGGCGCCCAACGTGGGGCTACTTCTGGACTTTCTTGGAGTAAGTGTGACTTTGGACATTTTTTTTTCATAAAGACTTTTTAAATTTGGACTTTGTTTTTATGGTGATTACTCGCGCAATGGATGAACAATTAAAACAACTTCTTGACGCAATCACCTCTGTGAAAAGTGATTTGACTGCAAGTTTTACAGATAATCAAGAACAATTAAAAAATGATATGGCAGCTAATCAAGAACAATTAAAAAATGATATGGCGGCTAATCAAAACCAATTGAAAAGTGATTTAACGGTGCTGAAAAATGACCTAGTTTCTAACCAAGAGGAAATTAAAAACGATCTTACTTCGGTAAAGACTGTGATGGAAAATAAATTTAATGAGATAGAGCATCGAGTTGATGCTATTGAAGGAAAGTTTGAGGCAGTTGAAGACCGATTCATCGCAGTGGAAAATAAAATCGAAGAGAAATTTGAAGAAAAATTAAGTTCCGTTGAAGGCCGATGCAATGCTGTAGAAAATAAACTGGAAGAAGAAGATAGAAAATTTCATCAACTTAAAGAAGACATCTTTAAAGACCTGGAAAGGAGATTGGCGACCGCGGAAAGCAGCTCTGTACAGTTTGGCGCTCCCACATCGGTTGCTCGACCGTCCATTAAACTTGCCACATTTGATGGGAAAACTTCGTGGCAGGTTTACAAAACTCAGTTCATGATAGTGGCGGAAGCGAACGGATGGGACTCTGCTACCAAGGCCTGCCATCTTGCAGCATCCCTGAGAGGTGACGCAGCGGACATTCTCCAGACCCTTCCGGACAGCCAGCGCCTGGATTTCGCCGCCCTCACATCTGCGTTGGAGCTTCGCTTCGGTGAGAAGTGCCAGAAAGATTTCAGCCGACTCCAGTTGAAGTCCCGTTTCCAGAAAACCGGGGAAACCCTGCAAGAGCTAGCGGCGGACGTCGAGAGACTGTCTCATCTTGCTTTTTGCGACTGTCCTGCGGATGTTCGAGACAACCTGGCACTCAACTACTACATCGACGGGGTTCGAGATCCAGAAATCCAGAAAGCTCTACGGATGGCGGATGTCAAAGACCTGAGTTCTGCTGTTGTGTATGCGATGAAGTTGGAGGCCGCCCAGCAAGCAACCCGCAAAGATCGCCATTCAGTCCGCGGCGTGAAAACTGATGAGTCTGATCCGGTTTCGTCACGCTTTGCTGAACTGGAAAAGCAAATAAAAGAAATTGCAGGAATCCTCAAAAGGACTTCGGCTCCCAAGTACCAAAATGGACAATCACTTAAGTGCTGGAAATGTGGCGGCGAGGGTCACTTACGAAGAAACTGTGAAGCTCGCCAAGAAACCAGAGGGAAGAGCCCCTCTCCCTCCCAGGTCCAGGAAAACTAAGCCATGGCAATCTCGCGGGGCGGAGGTCGCCAAATTGGAATGAGCCCCATCTTAAAGTTTTCCAGATTTCATCGACGAGTGGCGGCAGTAATGGACTGTTTGTTTACGCATACGTGAACGGGTTTCCCTGCGAACTGATTATTGACACTGGAGCCAATGTTACAGTCATTAGAACAGATGTGGCTCGTCAATTTGGACTCAACATTCTATGGACGCCGCCCTGTGTTACCCTCCAAACTGTGACAGGTGACAAGATCGAGATTGAAGGTAAAGTTAACTTAGAAATTGTGTTTGGAAATGCCACTTACCATCATACGGCATTCGTTGCTGCTATCACAGACCCCTTCATTCTCGGATTGGACTTTTTAAAGAAGTATGACTTCAACCTCGACTTCAAGACTAACGAGCTGCACTCGACAAGAGAAGACATAGCAGTCTTTCCCGCAGAAAGTGATGTAAAATCCGCTCATCAAATTATTGCCCGAACAGATTTGTCAATTCCCTCAAGGTCAGAATCATTAATACCCGGCTCCATTGAAGAAAGCAATAGTTTTCGATTTGGACTCATTGAATCCCCCAACTTAAGCAATAACCCAAAAGGAGTGCTGGTAGCATCTACGCTTGTGGACCTTTCTAAGGATGTAATTCCTGTAAGAGTCGCCAACGTGAGTGAAAGGCCAAGGAATATCCGGAAGGGTGAAGTGTTAGCAACTTGTACTCCAGTAAACTGCATCATTAGAAGAATCAATTCCCCCGAGACTGTGTCTTCCGAGTCCTTGACATCGAAGTTAATTGGGAGTGCGGCATTATCGAAAGATCAAAGAACTGCTGCGGAACAATTGGTGAATGACTTCAAGCATCTGTTTTCATCAGCATCGGAGGATGTCGGCCGTACGAATTTAACGCAGCATAGGATTTACACTGGAGAACACCCCCCTATTAAGCAGCATCCAAGACGACTACCATTCGCCAAGAAGGAAGAAGTTGAGACCCTCCTGAAAGAGATGAAGGAGAATGATGTCATCGAACCCTCATCCAGTCCTTGGGCTTCTCCCATCGTCTTAGTCCGAAAGAAAGATGGCTCCACCAGATTTTGTGTAGATTACCGACGGCTGAATGAAATCACCAAGAAAGACAGTTACCCTCTTCCACGGATAGACGACACCTTGGACACTCTTTCCGGACACAAGTGGTTTTTGACCCTGGACTTGAAGAGCGGCTACTGGCAGGTTGAGATACACCCTGATGACCGAGAAAAGACAGCGTTTACAACTGGACAAGGCTTATGGCAGTTTAAAGTGATGCCCTTCGGCCTCTGCAATGCACCAGCTACGTTCGAGCGTCTTATGGAGACAGTGTTAAGAGGACTTTCCTACGAATCCTGTCTGGTCTACTTAGACGATATTATCATCGTGGGACGCAGTTTCGAAGAACATCTGGCAAATCTTAAGAAGGTGCTGCAAAGGCTTAAGGAAGCCAATCTGAAGTTAAGCCCGTCCAAATGTAATTTGTTCCGCCGGGAAGTGAACTACCTTGGTCACATCATCTCTTCTGAAGGTGTACAAACCGATCCAGAAAAGGTATCTGCGGTCAAGAGCTGGAGTCGTCCCGAAAACATCCATCAGCTGCGAAGTTTCCTGGGGCTCTGCACGTACTACAGGAAGTTTGTGAAGGGTTTTTCCAACATTGCACGACCTTTGCATAAGCTGACGGAGAGCAAGCAAAAGTTTGAATGGTCAAAAGAATGCGAAGATGCATTTCTTTGACTGAAGGAGGCTTTAACATCAACGCCTATCCTCGCCTATCCTCAGCCTGAAAAATCCTTCATCCTGGACACTGATGCGAGCAACGAGGGAATTGGAGCTGTTTTATCCCAAGAAATTGACGGAAATGAACATGTCATCGCTTACTGGAGCAAATGCTTATCAAAGTCGGAGCGAAATTACTGCGTCACCAGAAAGGAGTTACTGGCCATAGTGAAAGCTGTAGAACACTTCCATCATTACCTCTACGGCCGAAAATTTCTGCTTCGGACAGATCATGCCTCGTTAACTTGGCTTTTGAACTTCAAGAATCCAGAAGGCCAGATAGCCAGATGGATACAGCGGCTCCAGGAATATGACATGGAGATCAAGCATCGAAAAGGGTTATCTCACGGGAATGCTGACGCTTTATCAAGGAGACCCTGTCCTGAGAACTGCCACTATTGTTCCCGAATCGAGAAACAGTATGGAACGACTAGCCCTACCGCCTATCAGGTGACAGTGACTCCAACATCATCAGAACCTGATCCATGGAGTGATGACCAAGTTCGAAAAGATCAACTTGAAGACCCCGACATAAAACCAATTTTAGAGTTCATGGAAAGTGACAGTCGACGCCCTAGCTGGCAGGACGTTTCCATCTTCAGTCCTGCAACAAAAAGATACTGGGCTTTATGGAACTCACTCCATTTACGGAACGGCGTGCTACACCGGAAATGGGAATCTGACGACGGCAAGACATCTAGGTGGCAGTTACTACTTCCTCGATCCAGGATTTCAGATGTTCTGAAAGAAATACATAGTAGTGCGACTGGAGGACATTTTGGTGTCTTGAAAACTCTCAATAAAGTTCGGGAGCGCTTCTTCTGGAGCAAGGCGAAGGATGACGTGGAGAAGTGGTGCCATTCTTGTGACGCCTGTGCTGCTCGTAAAGGACCGAAGAAGAGAAGCAGAGGGAAGCTACATCTGTACAACGTTGGAGCTCCTTTCGAACGAATTGGGATCGACATCCTGGGTCCTCTACCAAGAACTGCTGATGGGAACAAATACATTCTTGTTTCCATCGACTACTTCACCAAATGGCCGGAAGCATATCCCATTCCAGATCAAGAGGCTACCACCGTAGCAGAGACTCTAGTCCAACACTGGATCTCGAGATATGGAACACCTTTGCAGATTCATTCCGATCAAGGGAGGAATTTCATCTCTGCTGTGTTTAAGGGCCTATGTCAAATTCTCGGAATTGAGAAAACTAGGACAACACCACTACACCCACAATCGGACGGCATGGTGGAGAGATTTAACCGCACAATCCTGAATAATCTCTCGCTTATGGTATCCAGAAATCAACAGGATTGGGACAAGAAGCTACCTTTGTTCCTGCTGGCCTACCGCAGTGCTGTCCACGAGACTACCGGATTTTCCCCATCTCAGATGCTCTTCGGGCGAGAGCTTCGGCTATCTTGTGATCTCGTCTTCGGTCGTCCTCCGGATGCGCCTTCATCGCCTGAGGAGTACATCCAGGATCTCCAGGCCCGGTTGGAAGACGTTCATAACTTCGCACGAGAGCGAATCAACATCGCGGCGGAGAAGATGAAGACCCGATACGACACAAGGTCTACTGGACATGAATTCAACGAAGGCGACAAGGTTTGGTTATGGAATCCCATCCGACGGAAAGGTCTGTCACCCAAATTGCAGTCGCATTGGGATGGACCCTACAAAGTCCTTAACCGACTAAATGACGTCGTAGTGAGGATCCAAAAATCACCTAATGCAAAACCTAGGGTTGTACATTATGATCGGTTAGCCCCATACTATGGCCATAGTTCATGAGTATTACGTAAACAACCATGGTTGATAACATAAAAGTTGTAGATAATTTTTGCTTTTAATGTTTAGTAATATTTCTTGGTATTATTGTGTTTTCTGTATCTGTTAGTTATTAATTAATGTGTATATTTGTAAACTTGTGATAGAAGTTTGGCACCCTTTCTGGGGATTGTACTGCCCGGGACGTGCAGTCCTTAGGAAGGGGGCAATGTTACAAATCCTGTAAATGGTAAATATTGTAGGAACGTAACCTGTAAATAGTTTCCCGTAATGAATATACAACCCCTTTTTCATTCGGCTAAAGTATACGACCCCTATTTTCTTTCTTTTCATTGATAACGGTCAACGCATTTCGAGAAGCGTGTGGAATATTTGAGAAAATTCTTTTCGGTGTATTTAAGCCGTTAGCGATGGATAAACAGTTTCGATTCAGATTTCGAACTGAGTGTGTGTATTAGCTCTGTTTATAGCGAGGCATTTCGCTGTGTTGTTTTCGTATTTGGAAGTAAATACGTGTGTAAACGTTGAGTTTACGGTGTTGCGTGATAATTGCTTAATTGCTGATGAATAATTTTGCAGTTGTTGACGATCTTTCCTGTACATAGTGTAAATAAATTTCCTGTGCTTTTATCAAGAACTGTGTCTTCATTTCAAGAAAGTGGAAGTCGCACCGAATCCGTTACAATATATAAAGCTTATCATATATTTTCATTATCCTTTTAATTTTTCATATATTTTCATTATCCTTTCAATTTTTCAATTGAAGTTCGGGTAAATTTTCAGACATTTTATTTTATATGCAGCAAAATCACAACTCCAACTAAAAGATTTGGATTTATTGGAAGTTCATCTATAAAATGCTTCTTAGTCTGATTTAATGTAGACCGGGATTTCTCACTTTTTGTTGACAATATCTTGAGGCGGCAAATATGGCAATAAAATTAATGCTGCATTTATTTTAGCTGTAGAAACTAGTATGTATAATGGAAAAATTCATAATTATGACAAATCATATAACACAAATTGACATAGAAAAACTTATAAATTTAGTGCATGAAGTGGGAAAATAAACAACAAAAAATACTTATTATTGTTATTACAATTTTCAAACATGCTATACTATCTTTTCTTTTTTTCTTTTTAAATCGAGGTTAAACATAAAAACTTCATATCAATAATTTATTTTAATTTGCGGAAAAATTGAAAAAATATTGAAAATATTCTGCTGAAATATAAAGCACAAAGATAGAGTTCTTTATGGAAATTAATATTTTCTCTATCTTAAAATGATTTTATCAAATTGATATTTACTTCATGTTTTATGCAAGTAAAAAAAAAAAAGGCTGCACAAATAATGAACATAAGCATTTATTGCTGGAAACATCTGCCGCAGGAAAAGAGATTATATATAAACAACGTGGGGTAAGCTGGTAAGCATATTGGGGGATTGGTATATAGTATTTGTTTAAGGAAATAAAAATGCAGAATGAAACAAATTTGAACTATTAAACTAAAAAATACACTTCGTTTAACAGAATTATTTTTGTAAAATTCATGGAGAAGAATGAAAACACATAACCATGCAATATATTCCATGTTGAAATTAAAAGCTTCAAAGTTCTATGCCTTTTATAAAAGCGCTGTATTTATCATCTGTGTTAGTTAAGCTACGGTGGAGGTTTTTTTTTTTTTTTTTTTTGTAAGTTTAAATTCGTACAAACTCTTTAGTCATGTTTGTAATTTTTTTAACGAAATAAAGGAAGTACGCTTTTGAAAACAAATGTCAACGAACCAACATTTTCTTTTAAATAAAAAAAACAACGCTAGCTAAGCCTAACGTGGAGGTGATTCAAAGTTAACACACAGAATTCTAAACCTAATCGAACCGTTCGTTTTCAATTTTAATGTGTTTTAAATACAACTATAAACACAACACTATACAAAAATGTAACAATACATAAAAGAAGGCACATTGCACATACAAATTTCAATAAATACTAACCTTTTTTATGAATCCTTTAGAATAATTGAGATAAGATAATTTAACGAGCAAATACAAGATTGAAACGAAAACTCCCAGAATGCACTGCAATGTGACGAAATCGGAAAGAAATAATTTCGTGAAAAATTTGAGATTTCTGGTTTCGTCAAATATCACGTGATTTGGTGACGAAAGGATCGTCGAAAATAACGAAATAGTGCTCGAGGATTTCCGAATCGTCAAAATTGAGCGTTTCATTTTTGACAGTGTGTTTCATTGTTTTATAACTAATAATTCAACTACTAATTGTCATTGTATAAAAGGTAAGAGGTTATTGTTTAACTTTTTCAAACTGCTGCCCAGCTGGTGATCAGTGACCGGAATTCTGACCCGCGGGCTCTTTACAGTTGGACAGCCTTAGTGTAGGCTATAGTGCAGTGGAAGAAGAAGAACATACTTTATGAGTTTCTGAACTTGGCTTGTCGTAAGCTGTAGTGCAGTTGAAGAATAAGAACATATGTTATGAGTTTCTGAACTTTGCAGCGGAAAGAAGAAGAACTAAACACATGCTTTATAATTTTCTCTTTGGCGTTTTAGTTCAATTGAGTAGTAGCATAAAAATTTGAGTAGGCAGTTAAAGATAAAAACAAAATGTGAATCAACGTCATCCTGGATGACTCCTACGTTTTACAATAACTTTTACGTTCCTGCAATGCTCTGAACGTAATTTGTTAGAAATTTAACCCTTCATTGTAACTCAGAAGTCACATCAAACTTCATCATTTATTTTAACAGCGTTCTTCCTTTGTTGAGCAGTGGGACTTGAATTGTGCAAATTGCTTGCTTTACATTTAAGTTGTTGGTGCGGACAGAAATTAATATTTCTGGCAAAGAGTCAGAAAACTAGTTTGAATGTATAAAAAAGTTAAAAAACAAAAGTCAACCTCATCTGTTAAATACATTACTATATCAATAGACATAAACAAATAGATGGATAGAAGCAGATATACACAAAAAATAGACAGAGAACTATAATTAGATATAGATAGACAGTTAGATAAATATAAGTAAACAGATAGATGTAGTTGTAGACATAAAGAGAGAAATAGAGCTAGATGTATACATTAGATAAAGATCTAGGTACACAGAGATATAGACAAAGAGCTGGATTAGATAGATAGGTTTAGATAGACTATATAGATATTTATAGACAGAAATACAGACAATGAGCATATATTTTTATGCATTCTCTGAATATGAATATTTTCCCTAGAGGAATAATTTGTGGAGTAGAGTAATAAAATTCAGTCAGAGGTCACTTTTTTAACATAAAATTCTTTAGAAGATTAAGTATAGGCTTTTAACATATCAGCTGACCCGACTAAACTGTCCTTCGTGATTTTTTAAATAAATTTATTTTCGATTGCTCTTGAAAATGGACCTATCTTTTACCGAATAATAGAGGGTATATGGCAACAGATTTTAGCTCACAAAGCGAAAGAAGCGGGGAGAAAAAAGCGAAACATGGAGAATCATATAGTCAGGAGCATCGATAACAAATACTGTGAGATGGGAGGAAAATTGCCATATGTACTAATCTCTCTGTAACCGTAACGACACCAAAAATGAAGTGGAGGGGAAAAAGAATAGGAATAAAAAGGTGCAAGTATAATCCCCAAATGTACACACATTGTAACCTTCCATTTACCGAAGGCGGCTCCGAGTTCCAAAAGACGACAATAGAACGCCACAAGGTGTGTGGCTACTTTTCAGCATCTGCCGACTTATAAAAATAAAAAAAAAATAGAAAAAGCAAAAATCCCCCGGTAGAACTTTGAAATATAAAAAATGTCGTTTATGAAAGAACACAAATTTGCCAAAGTAAAGTGAGGGGGGGAAAAGTTAAGTAAAAGGCTCTAATGAGGCGGGGTGCTTGAAACGAAAGGGGAGGGGGGGGGGGTCGGAATACGTGGGACGCGCGCATTCATGCGAACGCCGCGGAGCTCAAAGATCGGCGACAGGGGTGCGACAAAGGCGACATCCTCTTCATATCCGCAATATTTGTCCTGCCTTTCGAAGTCATTGGTGCAGAAGGGGATTAGCGGGGATATATATATGTATATGTATCAGATATGGGGGAGTGCGATGAAGTCTTTTTTAGCTCAACTGATTTTTGTGCATTTGCCGGTTGATTTGAGCGGGGAAAGGTCGGGAGGGAGGGGACATTTTCAGAGTCTTTATATCGTCAGAGGATGAAATTTTCCCTTTTTTTCTCCAAATTCTTCTCTCTCTCTCTCTCTCTCTCTTTATTACTTTGCTTTGTTTTGACCTTTTCAGGGCAATGAAATGATATGTCTATATCTGCCTATATTTTTCTAATCTATCAATCTAGTACTAGATCTATTTTATGTATATATCTGTCTGTCTGTTGTCTATCTTTCTGTCCATCTCCATATATCTATATCTATGTCTGTCTGTATCTATCTATTGTATCCATCTAGCTTTATGTCTATTTTTCTGCCTATATCTATCTATATCTACCTATATCTATATAATCTGTCCATCCAGCTCTGTGTTTGTATTTCTGCCTATATCTATATATGCCTGTGTCTATCTAATGTATCCCCCTTTCTCTAGCTCTAGCTCTATCTTCTGTCTATATCCATATGTATCTGTTTACCTATATTTATGACTTCTTTACGTATATCTATCTATCTATCTATCTATTTGTCTATGTCTAGTGGTAAATGTCTGAATATATTTATAAGCAAATACCAAATATGTTATGTCTATCTACAACTTACAACTTATATCTAGCTACATTTATCGCATCTATCGATCTAACTCTAGATCTTATTTATGTGTATATCTCTCTGTCTATTGTCTATCTTTCTATCCATCTCCATATATCTATATCTGTCTGTATCTATCTATTGTATCCATCTAGCTTTATGTCTATTTTTCTGCCTATATCTATCTCTATCTACCCATATCTATATAATCTGTACATCCAGCTCTATGTTTGTATTTCTGTCTATATCTATGTCTGCCTATCTATCTATCTATCTACATCTATATAATCCAGCTCTCTGTCTATCTTTCTGTCTATCTCTGTATATCTATATCTGCATGTGTTAATCTAATGTATCCCCCTTTCTCTAGCTCTATCTTCTGTCTATATCCATATGTATCTGTTTACCTATATTTATGTACTTCTTTACGTATATCTATCTATTTATCTATTTGTCTATGGCTAGTGACAAATGTCTGAATATATTTATAAGCAAATACCAAATTTGTTATATCTATCTACAACTTATATCTAGCTACATCAATTCATCCGCCTATCTTAGCATATCTATCTACAGTTATTTGTAAGCAAATGCCGAATATACTGTATCCATCCGCAAGTTACAGTTATATCTATCAATATCTATTTATCTACTGATTTTTCTCTCTGTATTTATATATTTATCTGTCTACGTATCTTATCGCTAGATGTATGTGTGTGTGTGTCTGATGTATACCTATCTATAAATCTACCTGATTAAATTTCTAACAAAAAGAGTGAGGGAGCCTTGTAGGTCTTCAGATTTTTTTTTTTTTTTCATACACAAATAGTGTTTAATGACGGAAACTTCATCTTAAAGCAAAGTAGACGTTATCTTACTACACTAAAAAAATCTAGAAGCGTTTCTGAGTATATGGGGCAACTGCGGCTCATGAAATTTTCAAAAACATTTCTGAGTATTTCGGAATCTTCTTTCTTTCTGTAATTTCCAAAAACGCCTCCGTGCGTGTTTCGGAATCCTCTTTTTGCAACTGTCGAAAACGTTTCAGAGTGGATCGGAAACTTTTTTCTGTAATTTTAAAAAACGTTTCCGAATGTTTTGGAACTCGCTTTTCTGTATTATTCAAAAATTATGTATCTAATTTTTTAGAAAATTCTTAATTTTTTTTTTTTTTTTTTTTTGAAATTTACATGCACCGTAGCTGCTCCATACATTTAGAAACGGTTCAGAATTTTTCTCACAGCAACATTTGCTTGCAATCGTTCAGTGTGATTCATAGTAAAAACAAAGTATTTGCGAACGACCCCTCACGATTCGTCGCCTATCCAAGAGTTTTTCAAATTCTGCTCATCAGATCGCTGTTAACTTTCTGAATTTTCAAGATATTGAACTGGAATTTAACAATGAGTTCAGGAATCTAGTTGGGTTTTAGATTATGAACGTTATAAATTGCTTCGCACATGCGCAGTGAAAAATGAACTGCTTTATATGTCCATATTTTATCAAACTTTCAACATTTTAATTTCAAGTTTTAGTATTATGCTTCTCTTGTATGCTATGAACTTTTTGAATGTTTGATAAGCTTTGATGGGAAACTTTGCATGTTATGGGTCGAAAAACTTCAAATAAAGTTCGTAGTTTTTGAAGAAATGCTGATATCTTCGTGAATAACAGTGATACTTTCTCGAAAGTAAGTAAAATACTTTTGCATAGTAAGCTAACTAATTTTTGAAATTTACAGCTTATTCTCAGCTATTTACGCTGAATGATGATCAAAAACATTTTTGTTTTGCCCAATTTATTACTGATTCCTGAAACGCGTGGATGGTATAACTTTGATTGGAAAGTGACAGCTGGAATATACTTTTTATATGACAAAAGTTACAAAGCAATTGGAATTCTATTTCTTGAGAAGTTCATTAAAATGTGAATTTTTGAAAATGTTCCAATACTTTAGGTCATACAGTGTACGTTATCATACTCTGTATAAAGCATAACGCTTAAAAGCAATATTTTTAAAGAATATTATTTACATAATTAAAAAAAATTGTACTATGTTTACCGAGCAATCAGAACAATTTGGGAAAAAATATTTTCTTAATGACACATTTACTGTACAATTTATACGAACACAGTATAGGTTATTGAAATATGATGTTTTTCCTGCTTTTTGTAATCGGATTCATATGTACCCCAGGCCATTCCTATAAGGGCACATGTGAATAATGCAAGATATTTTTTAAGGTACCATAAATTAAAGAAATATTTAAAAAAAGAAATGAAAGAAATTGTTCACATATGCCACCTCTTTCTCATACAATGTATTTTATGCAAGAACGCGTAATGAGTATTATTACTTTTAATTTTTTGTAAGTCGGTTTTATCCCATCCTATTTGCCTTCAAAACGCGACGATTTTCTGATTTTGTTATGGTTAGTGAGTCTTACTAGTACAAAAATGAAAATAGTACAACATAATCTTTACTAATAATAAAGCTGAAAGTCTCTCTGTCTGGATGTGAGGAGGATGTCTAGATGTCCGGAGGATGTCTGGATGTCTGCATCTCTGTGACGCGCATAGCGCCTAAACCGTTTGGCCGATTTTCATGAAATTTGGCACAAAGTTAGTTTGTAGCATGGCGGTGTGCACCTCGAAGCGATTTTTCGAAAATTCGATGTGGTTCTTTTTCTATTCCAATTTTAAAAACAAAACTATCATAAGATGAACGAGTAAATTACGAAATTATCGTAACGTTGAACCATAACATGGGCACAAGCCAATTGGCGAGATACGAAATTATCATAACGTGGAACCGTAACATGAGTATAAGCCAATTGGCGAGAAAATTCACCATACATTATTTGTAAATATACAGGTGAACTAAAAGACCTTCTAATTTTTCTATTACGGGCAAAACCGCTACTGCATAATAAAATATTAAAATCAAAATTTCAATGTCTCTTGCAGTAGGTTCTCTGGCTTCGAGAAGAGAATAAAGATTATTCAGCATGGCTGAAATTGAAATTGTTCAACTTTTATGAACATTGGAAAGATGCTTACTAAATGTCATTTGCTTATAAAATAGTTTTTAAAAAAATATTTTACAATAAAAATACTCAGACAGCTTAATTTGTGATTTTATTTTAATGCTTACCCAGCTCTAAATTGATCAGTGGGTGAAAAAGTTAGCAGTAGAAACACGAAGTGGGGAAACGGATTTGAAGCAAGTGTTTCAAAAAAAGATGAAAGATTTTGTGCCTTAGTCTTTTGAGAATTGATCATTTTTACTTTATTATTTCAAATTTTTTAAGCACACTTGTTTTAAAGTTTTTAAACAACTCTGAGAACGTTAAAGTTATTCACATTTTTTATACTTCTTCATCTCGTTGCGCTGCTCGTCGATCAATGGCAGAAACACCGCAAACGGGCATAGTTTTTTTTTTTTACTAAACGTAACGGAGATATTTTGCAACAGTTTTTTTTTTTTTTTTGTGAAAACAGTTTCAAAAACAGCAGCCTTTTTTTTTTTTTTTTGTAACAATTGGGCAATCTCGCTCATTTTGACTCTAAGAAAAGCCAAACATCAAAACAGCACCATTACTTCCTTCCACACCAAACTTATTCAACGGAAAATAAAATAAAACTTTACTCTAGAAAAAAAAATGCTTGTTTTGTTTAAAGAGTTTATGACCCAATCACATCTTCTTTGTTTACTACTTTTAACAAGCTAATTGACTAAAGGAACCTCTAGAATATTACTATACAAGATCACAAATCGTTAAAAATCTCTAACATCCCTTAAAAACATGACATCCTCTAAGTACAGGAAAGAAAAAAATAAACATCCAAGCATGTTTAAATCAACAAAGGCTTTGACCTTATCAAGCAGACACAAAACTGCTTAATATTCAACAAGGTCATGAAAAGATCGGGTTGTTCAAAAACACGACGTTGCTGAGGAGAAAAAAAGAAGTATGTTCAATCTAAAGACCTGACCCAATCAAACAACTATAAACATCGAGTAATATCATTAGGTCTCGAAAGAACAAAAGCCGGGAGTAAAAATTCTCCTCCCAAACGATACAGTTAAACAAATTTTGAAGTGCCTTCACTTTTTGCGCCGTGGTACAAGCTGTACCACATCAGGACAAAAACGCCAGTTTAATTACATCCTTGTAGCTTGTCTCCTCCACATGCAACTGTTACATGATGAAGTATCAAAGCGGAGGGGGTGCCAGAGGGGGGTGCATGAAATTTTGGAACGTACAAGTCCGAGTCTAAACACGCCACTGTTTGTGGACACGCCCCTTCGAGTTCTTTCAAGTCCAAGCCGTCTGAATCTTGGGAATCTTTTTCTCTTTTCGAGGAGAGAGAAAGATTCGCTACAGCCCCCCTTTTCGAAGAGTCTCTTTTTGTTTTGTTTAAGCCTTTTGCCTCGGATGCGTGGCAGTAATTAACAATTCTGGCGTAATTATGCGCTTCTCTCGCAGTGTTCTTTTTTTTCCACCTCTGATGCTGCTAATTAATTTAATTAAAGCCCGAAGTGTGCCGCTTGATCTCTTCCACCGCCACCAGCGAGGGGGCGTTCATCAAGTGAGATGAGTTTCGTTTCTGGTCACAAACTGCATGCTGATGAGATTTTCAAACCGAAATGAACTTAGCCTTCTGCGCTTATTTTGATCCCCATAAAATATTTTATTAAAAAATGAAAAAGAAGGAATAATTTCGTCACTAAAAAGACGAATGGGCGTATCTCACTTTTAAGCATTTTGCAGAAAACCGATTTAAATATTTCCAGGTTACTGTATCGCATGAGAACCGCCGCCAGTGTGAGGGACTGTAATTTTTTTACTGTTTATTGTAGAGATACTCTCATCGTCATATTATAAAATCGGCTTTGGACATTTCTTTGATAGTCATAACTCATTTTTCGATTTTTTTTTTTTTTTTTTTTTTTTTTTTTTGAGCAATCACGATTGCTTATTCTTTCATTTGACTGTTTTTGGCGTGCTATCATTTTATTTTCCCACCGCCACCCTCCGCACCATCACTGTCGACCGGCTCCTCACGATGCTGCTCCTCTAGCGAAAACCGTCTCCAGGTTGCATCCATGTCCTACACACACGCGCCTACATACACAACTACACACACACACATACACAAGCATACACACACACACAAACACATATACACGCGCATACATACAGACACCTACACATACACACAACTACCCCACACATTCATGCCTGCACACAGACACAAACACATATGACTACACACACATACACATACCCCGCCCCCACGCACAGAAACACTCATACACACAACTACCAACACTCGTGCCTGCACAAAAACACACATGCCCACATACACATACACTCTACACACAAACACACACACACGCCTACATAGACACACACACTCGTGATTGCGAAAAACATAATTTGAATTCAAAATGACAAAATTCAAATTAATGTTTTTTAATTTTTTTTTCTTTTTGAGATACGCCCATTCGTCTTTTTAGTGACGATTTGTATGCAGACCAGTGGCGCAGTGACGGATGTGAGTCAACTACTGCTCCCCAGAGCCCTTGTTTTTCACACATATTGGAAATCGGAAATCCTAATGTGGTAGTTTATATGTATCGTATATATGCAGGGGCGGACTGGCCAGGTCGGCTAGTCGGGGATTCCCGACCGGGCCAACCGCCGAGTGGGCCACTTCAAGCAATTTTTTTTTATTAAACTCAATACATTTAAATTCACACCTAACATTTTTAAAGTGTCATTAAAAAGACATGCAATTCGTTTACTCCATGTGAAAAACAGCGTTTAGAAATAGGTTCATTTTTTTTTCCATCCTAAGCAGGGATAGATCTCTTTTACCAACTTTCTCTCTAGTTTTTAGAACTCTGGGGGCCATGGCTCCCACATTGAGAAAACAGGAATGGCCAGAGAGGTTGGGGCCCAGCTTAGCCTGAAAAAGGGCCCGGGACGAAAAAAGAACGTTAAAAACTTATATTTGTACCTCTATTAACACAAATTGAAGGGGCTTGCACCATCAGACAATGCGGTCCCGGCCCTGATATAAATGCGCTGGCCATGCATTCGGGTACTTATACATGAACAGGGGCGTGCCCTGAAGGACACCTGTTGGTCCGGTTCCGAGCCTGTAGGGGACTAGAGATTTAGAAAATGAGGGATGAAATATGTGTAGAGATTTAGGGGTAAACAAGAGAAGTGGGACGTAAAAGACATTTGCGACAGGCCCCAAAATTTCTCTGCACACTCCTGGTATTCAATGGTTGTGACAGATTCAACTCAATGCTGTAAGTTGGATTTCTTTGATTTGTAAATTATCGCTATATGAGTATATTTTCATCTCGGAATCGCATAAGGGAAAGCAAGTCTGGACTACGATAAACTGAATCTGAAACAGAACAAAATTTCGACTTAGAAGAGAGAACTCCTGAACATAAGCAGATTTAGGACTGAGTTCTAGGGAGGGGGCAAGGTTTTCTTTTTGAGCAACATTAGTTGTAATCAGGGCCAGATTTAGACTTAACGGGGTTCCTTAAGGCATTTCAGGTATGAGGTTCTTTTGTAGTCCTAAAGTCACCAACGAAATACCCCCTGTTTCCAAATACGACCACCTATCCCCCATTTCTCCCCCTTTTTAGAACCTACCCCCCTCCTGTGATTCAGAGCCCTTTTTTTATTTGGAGGGGGGTAAAAAACATTACAATAACCGTAAACATTATTCTGAATGACTAGAGATGTGAAAATCTCAAAATCTTGTGCATATGTACACAAAAAGGAAACATGCCCCCCCCCCCCTCCCTCACGGAAAACTCTCAAATGCTTCTGAGGCTATACCGGCAGATTCTTCTGCAAATTGAACCCCTGAATCCGAATATGATCTCCGTTTTCCTCCCACATGTACCGCTTTTTGTAGAAAAGCACCCCCACCTATTTTTCTTTTAATTTGGGTGGAGGGGGGTGGGGTCAAGTTTTATTTTTTGCTACATATGCACAAGATTTTGAGCTTTACACATCTCTAGTCATTCAAAATAATGTTTACGGCTATTGTGATGCTCTTTTCCCCCACCAAATTTTAAAAATGGCTCTGAATCAGAGGAGGGGGGGAGGTTCTAAAAAGGGGGCGAGTTGAGGGGAAAGGTGGTCTTATTTGGAAACAAGGGGTCATTTTGCATAAGAATCAGCCAGAAGAATGTCTTTTTGAATGAAGACCTGCGATTCAACTCAAATGTAACGTGCGCCATTCACATGATAATTTTTTTATTTATTTATTTATTTTTTTATTATTATTTTTTTTTTTACATCGCGAAAATTTTTTTTGGACATGGGAGTCATAGAAGCGACTTTTATACTCTCATTCTGCACCGAAATGTTTTTTAAAAACATCTTTTTTAAAAAACAAAATAAAAAGATCGTTTTTCGTGATTTTTCTATTTTGGGGAGTGCACCCCCAAGTCCCCCCTTTTGCTATCAGTATCCATGATTTTGAACTTTGAACCTTTCTTGCCCGCTAAAACTATGTTAGAAGTTAATATAAAGCTCCTTTCACTTCCAAAAAAAAAAAAAAAATACTCTGAAGCTAAGAAAAAATTGAAAAAACTTGGTGGGGGGGGGGGAACCTTTAAAAAAATTAGTGCGTATAGGGGGGAAACGGAGGTCATACTCTTATTCAGGGGGGTCATTTTACATAATAATCAGCCGATGAAATCTCAGAAGCAATTTGAAGGTTTTTTTTTTTCTTTTTTTGCCGAATAGTGTTATTGGTGGCGGCTAGTGCGCGAAAATTTAGTAGGACTGAACATTTCAAGCATAATGTCAAAATGTAAATAAAAATATTTTTGCGGTTATATTTTATCTCTTTTGCATTAACAAAAACAAAGCTACCTAAACTCACTGAACCAGTGTATGAAAAGAAAACATTACCATCTCAAAGATACTTGTTCTTCAAAAAAAAAAAAAAAAAAAAGTTTCGTTCGGAACAAAAAGAGAATTGTTGACAAAGTAAGATATTCTTATTTCTCTCCCGCACAATCTCTTTACGCATTTTTGCAAACGGATGATTTCATTTTTATGAACCAACTTTGATGTAAAACATACAGCAACAAAACCGTTCCAGCCAATTTCAAAAAACCTTTGATGCAAAACCTTTGGTGAATTAGAACTAGATCTTCTTGGATGAATTTAGACAGAGGGAAATTACGGTTTTTTTTTTTACTTTGTCCTCAACTTTAACCGTGTCATGCGTATATGCATATAAAAGTCTAAATTTTGCTAACGGGTATTGATTGTAAGAATTTAGACAGAGCAAACATACGTTTTTTTTTTGTCTGGAACTTTAACAGTTATGTATGCATTTAAAAGTCTAAATTTGCTAGTGGGCATTCATTGCAAGAATTTAGACAGAGCAAAAACACAGGTTTCTTATCTTTGTCCTGAACTTTAGCAGTGTTACGTATGTATATAAAAGTCTAAATTTGCTACTGGGTATTGACTGCAAGAATTTAAATACAGTAGAAATACGGATTTTTTTTTTTACTTTGCCCTGAACTTGAGCAGTATACATTAAAAGTCGAAACTTTGCTATAGTGGGTGGTGAGATACGTGTATGACTGAATTATTTTGATGTGTTTATTACGAATTACGCACGAGGAATTTCATTCATTCCTTTTATATGTAAACTCTGGTCCGTCTGACTCTCCCTCCCCCCCCCCCCCTCTCCCTCAGCTTTCTTTCCCTAAGGTTTTGTGGGAATAGTCCTATTAAAACAAACAACTTTTCATACAAAATATCTCAACGAACCCCTTCTCATATTTCTTTCTTTTTTTTTTCCAATTCGAACAATTTTCAGTTAATTTTGAACAATTCAAAATAATTTAGCATAAAAGCCTACAGAGAGAGTTAATGTAAATATTAAAAAGCGGAATTGTTGCAATAACGCTTTTCTGGAAAAAACTTTTCGCTAAGAAAATGCACTCTTTTTTTTTTTTGTTTGTTTATTTTCATCACATTTTTTTAGGAAATTCAAAAGCTTGGTACCGAATAGCTGAGAAAATTGTGAAAATTGTGCAGGGAATATCTTTAATTTTTTTGGTTTCATGACATAGAAAAAGGTTTTAATTTAAATCGAAAGACATTTCACGTAGACTTAACATCAGCCCAAAATAACGATTGTTTAACTGAATCAAAATGAAGATAATTGATGGGTGTACATTTTTTTATTGTGTATATAAATGACTGATGTGATGATTTTTTTCTATTTTCAACCGAGGGTTTCACTTTACATTTTGGAAACGCTCCAGATTCAAAGTGCTTTTTTTTTACCCGAAAGAAAGAGCTGCAAATGATTTCATTTTTGATAAAAATCATTTATGTATGGATTTTTTTTTTCATTTCTTTTTTTTTTTTTCATTATAAATCTTTAAAAAAAAATTTAAAATTTTTGGTAACGGAAAAAAAGAAAGAAATCCGAGACGCTTTATTTTTTTACCAGAAAGAAAAAGCTACAAAAGATTTTATTTTTAGTAAAATATATTTATTAGCATGTACATACTTTTTATTTTATTTTATTTTGTTTCTTTTATTCATCTGTTTATTTATTTTGCATACGATTAAAGAAATCTTTTATACATACGCTAATATATTAGTTGCCTTTGTATAAAATGCACTCTTACCTTATGTGTAGTTTTATTATTTTTCACCTCTTCAGATTTGAAATTTTAGGTAGTAAAAATTATCAGTTTAAAAATTTCCAAATTAAAATTTTTCAACACGTGAAATTTACTGAAAAATAAGTTTTACTTCGAAAAAAATGAATTCAATACCAATTCTATATTGTCATAAAGTTTTTTTTTTAATGAGAGAGCCATACAGTTTCAAAAAACAAAAAACTTGGCGATATTGGGATTATTGAGAATTTCCTAATAGTCTCTTTAAGAAAAACTTCCCAGAAATTTAAATTTCCTTTACTGCCTTGTTTTATATAACTGGCAGATTATTTAAAAGTTTATTGAAACATTTATTTGTTTTTGAAAAATTAATTGAAATATAAGTGTTGGGAAAATGAAAGTATTTTCTGTGTCCATGTTTTTTTGTTTTTTTTTTGCTAATTCTATCAATTTCAGTGAGAAAAAGTACTACTTTTGAATGAAGGAAACAACCCTATTGGGACGCCTTTCAAGTAGTTTTGTCCGACAAAAAAGAGTTCCTGTTCTGGCTTAATACGAAATGATTTCTGCCAATTGAAAGAAATAAACAAAGGCCTGTTTTGCAGTGGACAATCACGCAATAAATAATAAGTAAAACTGAAAATAAATGCAAGAGCAGAGATCCCATGTAGATCACATCCTGTTGACAATTGAAAGGAAATCAAACATGAAACACACTATTAAAATCGTTTCCTTTTAAGCATCGTTGGCGATTTTCGAAGCGCATCACGCAATTTAAAAGAAATAAAATGTCATAGAACTTCTTGAGTTCTAAGAAATCGTCTAATTGGGCTGAAAACTTCAAATGCAAGGGAAAATATTTATTATTTTTGATTATATGCTCCACCACACCTTATTCAATTTAAATAGCATGACTTTGGCCTTTCAACCACACTTTCCTTCGTTGCCACACAGCTGAACAGTAAACAACTGCGGAGACTTGTTTATGGTTTTGCACTGCTGGTTCAAAACTCTTTGGAGAAAATGTTTTTTGTAGCGTAATTATAGTTTTTAGAGCTGGAATATCGCTGGTTTCTTGCTGTTGCTCGGATATCGGTGTCCACCTTTCTGTGAATCCATGCTTTAGTGGTTGGCAGGCATTCCAATTTCACTCTTGAACTTTCTCACGTTGAACTTCTAAACTTTCTCACGCAGCGTTTTGCGGATGGCTGAAAAGGGTAAAAAGCGGACAATCACTTTCAACTGTGTCTTGCCGATAACTTTTTCAAATTAAGGGGTCAAAGTACCTTTCAAACATTTTTTCCAAATTAAAGTAAATTTTATATTTCTTTGAAACCATAACATTCATTTTGTAGTAAGTTACCGCCCTAAAGCCAGGGCTAAGGCAGAAATACTTAAAATACACCGCCAGCTCAGTTATTCCATCCAAGGACTGCAGTTTCGTGCTTTTTAGCGCTCATCAGCCCGGAATACGAATCACATGAGCTGGTGGCGAAAAATCTCTTAAGGGAGCCAAGAGAGCCAATCAAACTGGTAGCTAGTCCTCGGATGGAATAACTGAGCTGGCGGTGTATTTTAAGTATTTCTGCCTTAGCCCTGGCTTTAGGGCGGTAACTTACTACAAAATACCTTAGCTTTGCCATCAATCTTTGAGTTGAATCGCACCATTGTTGCGGTCGCTCATCTGGTTTGCTAATTCTGCATTAGCTACCAGTTTGATTGGCTCTCTTGGCTCCCTTAAAAGATTTTTCGCCTCCAGCTCATGTGATTCGTATTCCGGGCTGATGAGTGCTAAAAAGCACGAAACTGCAGTCCTCGGATGGAACAACTGAGCTGGCGGTGTATTTTAAGCATAACATGCATCTTATTTCGTAATCAATAATTTATTTTCTAAATTTAAAAATATTGCCTACTTTTTTAAAAATTCAAAAAATTGAAGAAAATTTCAATTTTTTGAAATTCCTAAGGCTTTTTTTATTTTTGCACTAATTAAAAAAATTTTTTTGCTAAACGATTACTATATTCATCTCTAAAAATCTGTGCATTCATTTCCTTATGAGTTTTCTTATGAATTTTCTGTGATTAATTATGTAAAAAATCAAAGTTTAAAAAAAGAAATGATTTTTAAAGGTTTAACATGCTCTAAACATTTGAGTAATTAATAAAATGCTTATCCAATCCACAGTTTTGTCAAATATGTTATCCCAATTGCAAAAAGTATTACTTTAAAGCTCTATCTTAAATAGAAAAAAATCCTTTGGGATTCTAATGACATGAAAACGCAAAAAAACCATCATCGAGAAAAAGCAATCTAAAGTTTTTCTTTTGCATAAGAACACATAGCGAACATTACCTAAAACCACTCATAACTTTTTAAATATTTGAACTAAAGCAATGAAACTTTTTCCCTATGTTCAGAATAGTTTTTAGTTTTGAAATAAGCAATAAAAAATCTTTTAATCGTTTCATCATTTTTGAGGTACTGTAACCCCTTAAATAGCATGCTTTTGACCTCATAAACTACCCGCTATCGATGATAATGATAAAGACGAAAAGCTAATAATAATCGAGTATGTCCCCACAGCTGATCAAACGATACTAAGCATAAACACTCCAGAACAATTTTTATTTGTGAATGCCCACTAAGAAAGAAAGGTAATAGCCGGGTTTATATGACAAATTTGCATTTGCGGCTTTTTCGACTCGCACCTGGGGGATCTTTTAATGTCGAATAAAGAAAAAAAAAAAAAGCCAAATTTTCGACTTTTTATCTCAAGCGACCTTCGAGTTTTTTTTTTTTTTTTTTTTTAACCCCGTTTTTTTATATTATTTTTTTTCCATAGTAAAATTCAAAATTAATGAATGGTGATTTTTTTTGCTGTGAAAAAATTACATGGTCATAATTTTTAAACAAAAAACCAAATTTTGGTGACGGAAATAAAACTTTTTTTTTTTTCAATGCTTTTCTGGAAAGTCACTCACCAAATTTTGTCAGAAAATGCCTTTTAAACTTCTCTACATTCAGAAGTTTTTTCGATTTTTTACAACAATTAGAAAACAATTAAGTTAACAATAAGAAAAAACAGTAGAAAGGTTTTTTTTCTCATAGTTTGGCATTTAACAAATTTTAATCTTTTTTATTGCTAAAAAATTTCATGAAAAATAATTTTTTTTAACCAAAAATATAATTTTATCAGAGAAAAAAACATTCAGAAAACCATAAAAAACTAAGACACATCCTGCATAAAGTTATTAGGAATAGATTGAAACGTTATAAATTCAACGGATGCAATCAACTTTTGCTAATGAATGTCCATCTCGTGCTACTGCATTCAGATGGTTTAAAGAATTTTTCTAAGGTCACAACAGTAATTATTTTATGCAAGATCTGCTCAGTTTTTTGTGGTTTTCTTTGTGTTTTTTCTCTGGTAAGATTATATTTTTGTTTTAAAAAAAATTAGTTTTCATGAATTTTTTACAATAAAGAAGCTTTAAATTTGTTTGAATTCAAAATTTAAAAAAAAATTACTTTTTATTTTTTTTGTTTTGTTCCATCATTTTTAAAAAATTTCAAAATTTTGTAGAACAGCATAAAAGATATTTTTTGACAAAAGTTTTGGTGAATGACTTTCCAGAAAAGCATTGAAAACAAAATATTTAAATTAACTATCGAAAAAAACAGATTTTTTTTTTTAACTCAAAGGTCGTTTCAGATAAAAAGCTGAAAATTTGGCTTTTTTTTTTTTTATTCGACACAAAAATGATCCCCCAAGTGCGAGTCGAAAAAGCCGCAAGGGCAGATTTTACATATAAATCCGGCTACTGCTTTTGCAAAAAATTGTTTGCACAGATCGTGCTGTAAATTTATCTCAAAAAAAAAATAATAAAATAATAATAATAATAATAAAAATTAAAGAGAGAGAGAGAGAGAGAGAGATTACATTTTCCCCACTACTTCATTGGATAAGAGTCCATTTTTAAACAAAGTGCTTAGGCTTTTGAAACACTCCCGATTTCACGTTACCCCCGCTTGGAACGTTTTTTATTACTGGTCCGATAGAAAACGTCGAATTGGGGTTCCACTGAAAATGAATTTGTAGAGAACTGCAGGCGCGTGTTTCGGGGTTCAAGGAACATCTTCTTCAGTGTAGGAGATTGAGCTTTTGAATATAAAGTACAGTGGACGCCGGTTAATTGAATTAGTGGTTAATTAAATCAACCACTTTAATGAGTCAAATCGTCAAAAACAGAACAAAATCCAGCTTAATTGAATTAACCGCTTTATCGTACGTAAAGATTGTGTAACTTTTCTTAATCTTTGATGGTGGAATACTGAAAAGTCACCCTCTTGATGGATTTGATTCATAATTAGTAATTAATAATGGTTGTTAGTTGAAGAGAAAAATGAATAGAAATTAACCTCTCGTTTGGTGATTTTAAGTTTAAAATCAACAGAAAATCGATAAGTATGGCATTGTTAAAAATCGTGCGTAAGTAAAAATGGTGTAACTTCTCTTAATGTGCGATAGTAGATTATTGAAAAGCCGCCAGCTTGATATGCTTGAATGGTAATTAGTAATTACTACTAGTTGTTAATTAAAGAGAAAATGAATGGAAATTAATATCTAGGTGATATTAAGTTTGAAAATTAACAGAAAATCAGACATTGTTAGAAAACGTGTGGCACTGTTAAAAATTGTGTGCCACACAAATCTCAATTCTTAATCTTTGATGGTGGAATACTGAAAAGTCATTTACTTGATATGTTTGAAGGATAATTAGTAATTAATAATGGTCGTTAATTAAAAAGAAAAATGAATGAAAATTAACCTCTTGGGGGTTTTAAGTTTAAAAATTAGAGGAACATCGATTAGTGCGGCATTGTTAAAAATGGCACGTGACGCAAATCTCTGCACCGGCAAAGATCTTGTTGCGTCTTTACACCTCCTGCCTTCGACTGACAGATCGCCATCTTAACAGAGTGGCCACGCCGGGCTAAAAGACAACAAAAATAATTCGGTGGAAATGTAAAAGGTGGTAATGGCGGGAACGAGAACTCGGAGAACAGAACGCAGTCTGGAGAGGGGTGGAAAAAAAGGAACCTCTGCTGCAGAGCGCGAAAGGGAGGGGAGGGGGGAGTGTTAATGATATACAAACAAAGAATGGTAAAAGCGGGAATTAAGTCCCATAATTAAAAGGCTAGTCATTGGAGCGAGCTGTGTTTCATTATCATCTGCAGATGCAATCAAACCAAAGAAAAGATTTTAACGGCGGAAACTGCTCGGGGCACGTATATGGGGTGCTCTCAGCCTGGAAACCTCTTTTCTTAAAAAAAAGGAACGGCTTATTTTTCGAGCTGAAATGAGCGATCAAAGCTCGTAGAGAAAAATTGATTACGTGAATTGTGTGTTCCGATTTCGTTAATGTAAGGTAGACTAAAACTGTCTTAATTTTCTGCATAGGTTAATGCAACAAGTTGAGTTGTATATCTACAGTGAAATCACAATTTCATGTCGCCCGAATCTACGTTTTACCCGTATTTAACGTTTTTTCATAGAGTCACATCATTAGTTTTGCTGCTATGTATTTCCTGTATCTTACGTTTTTTAAACACGGTCCATTGCAAAACGTAAAATAAGAGGTTCGCTGTATTACCAAATTAATAATAATAATAATAATAATAATAATGTTGTGAATTGTTCTCTTCGTTGTAGGAAAGTAAAAGAAGTATTGTATTCATGAAAAACTTTTTTCTCAAATTGCATTTTAATCACCCTGAAAGAATTTTGGCTTTTTGTCGACTCGTTCATAAGTTCATGTATGTACTAATGCGAACGTATGAGCGACCGAAATATTCATTTGACCATCAAGGAGGCTTGTGGCGTCTGTATGTACGTTGCATAACAGGGTGATATATCACCTAGTTAGCCTCAAATTTGTATTCAAAAATAAGATGCCAAATCCAGTGTTAGTTAGGCGATATTTAGCCATGTTTATAAAGAACATACGTTAAACATTGTCAATAATTCTTTTATGGATCTCTGTAAAACTGTATTTACTTCCTTGGTTCCCCATCAGCGCAGGGAGCATAAGAATTTAAAATGTTTTCTGCCTACTCTCAGGCACAATAATCGTATTTTTATTTATACGTTACAATTAGGTTTTGTTGCTGTAATTTCAGAACTCAGTAACTGACAGAAACACCACATTTCTTTAAATTTGAACGGGTCAATCTTCAAATTTATCATGAAAAATGTAAAAAAAGTGCAAAAATTCGTGAAAAATTAAAAAATAAATAAATAAAAATAAAATAAAAATTCGTAAAAAAGTTATTCAATTAAGAAATATAGCTTCTAGCGCACGAACATGAGTAACAACACACGCACCTACTTCTTTTGAGTTATTAAACAAGAAGTTCCGTCTGAAACTAAACGAGCCTACTTTTCCGTATACATATACTGCTTTCTAGTACCTAATCAATATTCTCAAAAATAGCTAAAATCGCAAATTGTTCCAAACATAATTTTTTAATATTTTAAGCTGATTTCTAGGAATAAAATATGCCTCACTCATCTAAAGAATTAGATGCGTAAGAAAAATATATAAATATATATATATATATATATATATATATATATATATATATATATATAAACAAACAAATAAAATAGCAGCACCTTTTAAACAAAGCAGCTAATACACTTTTTCCCATTAAAAAAATCTTTAACCGCTTTCAAACGAAACAATAATAATTAAAATTAATAAGCGTATTAAAATAAATACAACATATAAAAAAAATGGTTTCTTTTTTCCCTGTTGCCAAAAATATTTTTTTAAATGAATAATGCACTTACCAAAATAAATAAAAACAATAAAATGTCAACTTAAAAGAATAATTTCCATTGTCAAAAAAAAAAAAAAAATCGTCTGCGCATATATTTATGTAGAGACATAAATGATTTTGAGTTTATCCACCGAAAACTGAATACCTAAATTAAAACTTTAGAGTGAAAATAAAAATAAGTCATATTAACAATAATTATTTCGAAGTTAAAACCATGGTTGCTGAGTCAGAGTCGGAGTCAATCTCATTTTGGGATAAATGAGTCGGAGTCGAATATCCAAGAATCGGAGTCAGTCATTTTTCCTCCGTGTATATATGTTTGCCAAATCTTCGAAGTCAGAGTCGGAGTCAAGGAGTCGGAGTCCGACGAATTGTTGGGCACAGGAGTAGGAGTCGGAGTCAGGTGCCCCTAAATTCTCGGAGTCGGAGTCTGGAGTTTGTCGTCAAGAGTTATTTCAAACAAAATTTGTTTAAAGTAAATCCGCCTTCAAGTACGGAATCTACATTGACTTTCAGTTTCAACGTAGGCGCTAATGTTAAGGGATTTGAACTCTTCAAAATTGAACGGAAAATTGTTCAAATTAAAAAGATATTTTATATTCAAGGTTTTCCATCAAAAGCTTTTCCCTACAAAGTTTGTTTGAAGCGAATTCACCTCACAGTTCGGAATTGCCTTGAATTTCCCCGTAGGGGAATGTTAAGTTTTCTTGAGTTGTTCAAAATTGAACAAAAAATAGTTCAAACCAAAAAGTGAAATATGGGAATGAGGTGTCCTCGCCGAGATCTTTCGAACAAAAAAACGTTTGTTCGAATCGGACTATTCATTCAAAAGTTATTAGGGGGGGGGGGGGGGGGCAGACCGACCGACAGACAGACAGAACGACAGACAGACCGACAGACATTTTCCCCCATCTCAATACCTTACTTTCCGATTTTTAATTTTTCGATATTCATTTAATTATTTTATTTATTTTTGACTTTTTTTGTTTTTTGTTTTTTGCGATATTTTTAAGATGCATTAAGCCTTCTTTCATGCTTTTTTCTTCTTTTTCTGACTTTTACTGGGAAAGTAGGCTAAAAGTATCGATTATTTAATCAGGCGCATCAGGCAGTGACTTGGCATCCACATCACATTTAATCTCATGATGTAACCAAAATCTCTTCTTACATAGATTCAAAATGTGTAACGGCAATTCATCTGAGCTACAAGTTCGTCACAAACTATTTCGTGGCAAATTATTATACTTGATAGCTTAATGTTCATTTTTTGAGAGCTCTTGCTCATTTAGATGAGCGCCGGCAGATTCATATGCAATGGGGTGCAGACGCATGTAACTCATTAAAAAAATTTTTTTCTACTTTTTACATTGATGATTTTACTTATTTTATTTTATTTTACATTTATATCCACTATAATATTAAAATCTGTTCGCGTCCGTCTGTCTGTCTGTCTGTCTGTCTGAAGATCTATCTTCTCGAGAACCGCTGCGAATCGGGAGTCAAACGAGATACTGATCAATTCGAAATTTTCCAAAGAAAACAGTAGGACTAATCTTGTAATTTTGAGACTTTAATTAGCGGAGATATTAATTAAAACGTTAATTAACATAACGTTATTCGGGAATTTTATTTCTTTCCTGTTGCCATTTTCCATTTGCGTGAGCAAGTAAAATTCTAATAATTGTTTTAGAAGAGATTTTTTTGGCTGCTGTCCAAATCTTAAAACAACGTTTCCATCTAGAATTTCATTTTAAATTAGTTTAAAATTGGTTGCTCTATTCGGATATAGCCTTTATTTTATCGTCTGTCCTTTTTTTATTTTTTACATTCAGCGTTCTTAACTCTTTTCAGCATATGGAAGTTGTTTCTTTAGCTATGTTTATTGATTGTAGTGTAAGTTTATCATTCACCGGCCTCATATTTTGGTACGTTTAGGATGTGTGACTAATTATGTTTATTTTGTTGGACTTTTTCCCGTCACATGGGTGAGTTTTCGAATTGTAATAACTCTATTTTTCCTTCCTGTTTCTATTTTTGAAATACAGTTTGTATCGTTAAAAGAACATGTTAAATTAAGATTGTTTGGATTTCTTTAAGTGAAACAGAGTTGAACAAAAATATTGTTTTTAAGGATTTTAACTAAAGCTTAATTCGAATCTGATGACGTGGTATTAAATTAATGCTGATTGGTATTTATTAAGTCTTGGTGCTTTAGTTTCATGTAAGCAACCAAAAAGTATGTGTCATTTTATGTAAAAAGCTGATCGTAATTGTACATACAAATGTTTTATTATATAGTCTATCAGATGTAATTCAGTTTAAAGTGAGCACAGATTATAATTGATAATGCATATATTTTCATCTTTTGTGCTAATTGAAAATACTCATAACTTGCATTATTGATAACTATCATTAACTTTAAAGAGATTTTTGCCAAAAATATGCTCTACTGGTCTTTTGCAAACCTTGCATTACGCGTATTTATTTACTCCTTAGCGCTTTAGAAACTGATGTCAGAGTAATACAAAAACATCAATTGGACATCTCCTTAATTTTTTAAGTAGCCCGTGCAACACCGGACACGCAGCTAGTATTTATTTATTTTTTGTTTTACATTTAGCTATTTAATTATTTTATTTTTCACATTTATTTATTTATTTTTTAACTAGCTATTTATTTATTTATTTAAAAGCGAATTCTGAGATGTTTTTTCATTTTTTCTAAAACTACTTAATTTATAAGTCATATTTCTCTGATCACAATTAATTAATTAAATTTGTTTTTAAAAGTTAGGAAACTAAATTGCACCACCCTGCCAAAACCTGCGGATCTAAACATGAGATTAGTATTTTTCGTCATGTACGTTGTAGTTAAGCTTGCAATTTGTCTGTTAATTGAAATGCATTTCGTTTTACTTATTTAATATCAATTACAATTCTAATAAATAAATAAATAAATAGAAAATGTTTTTAAAAAAAGTATCAATTAATGCTACTGTTTAATATTAATTTAATTTCATTTTTAAAAGCCAGGAGGTATAAGTTCACCCTCCTTGCAGCCCCCTGCTGGCGCTCCTGTACGTAAACGAATGATCAATATTTGTCGTAATGTACGTATTTTGTAGTTCATTCTTGTTTATTTAATTTCATTTTATTTTAAACTAGTGGTACCCGCACGACTTTGCCCGTAATAGAAAAATTAAAAGGTCTTTTGATTCGCCTGTATATTTACAAATAATGTTTAGTGAATTTTCTCGCCAATTGGCTTGTACCCATGTTACGGTTCCACGTTATGATCATTTCGTATCTCGCCAATTGGCTTGGGCCCATGTTACGGTTCCACGTTATGATAAATTTCGTAATTTACTCGTTCATCTTATGATAATTTTGTTCTTAAAATTGGAATTAAAAAAAAACTCACATCGGATTTTCGAAAAATCGCTTCGAGGTGCACATCCCCATGCTACAAACTAACTTTTTGCCAAATTTCATGACAATCGACCGAACGGTCTAGGCGCTATGCGCGTTACAGAGACCCAGACATCCTTCGGACATCCAGAAAGAGAGATTTTCAGCTTTATTATTAGTAAAGAAGCCGAGGGGTGTGAATGCACCGTCTTGCTCCCCCGTTGCGGCGCTCCTGGACATAAACATGAGATATATAATTTTCGTTAATTACTTTGTAGTTTTAAAAGCATTTTTTAGTTAGTCCCTTCAAAACCAAAATTTTAAAAGCCAGAGAGGAGGAGTGCACCCCCTTGCACCCCCTGCCGCCCTTAAATCAGCAATCTGTGATTTTATAAGTCAGAGTAGATAACAAGACATATAAAGTACAATAAAAACCGCCGTGCGGAGGATAACCAGGAAGTTTCTTCTGCAAAGTTGAAACAGTGAGTTTCCATTGAATAACGAGAGTGAGCAAGTAAAGCAAACTTTTTCTTTTCGGTCTTTTGCTTTTTACGAGTTCCAATCGGCAAAATTATCGTCATTCGGCAAAATTTGGAGTTCCATTCGGTGAAATTTTGAGTTCCGTTCGGCAAAATTATTATCATTCGGCGAAATTTTGAGTTCCATTTTGCAAAATTATCATCTTTCGGACAAATTTGGAATTCCATTCTTGAAAATTATCATCATTCTTCTAAATTTTGACTTCCAATCGGAAAAAATTATCATCATTCGGTGATTTTTGGAGTTCACTTCTTCAAAATTATCATCATTCGGTAAAACTTGGAGTTCCAATCGGCAAAATTATCATTATTCGGCAAAATTTGGAGCTCCATTCGGTGAAATTTTGAGTCCCATTCGGCAAAATTATCATCTTTCGGAAAAATTTGGAATTCCATTCATGAGAATTGTCATTATTCGGCTAAATTTTGACTTCCAATCGGAAAAAATTATCATCATTCGGTGATTTTTGGAGTTCACTTCTTCAAAATTATCATCATTCGGTAAAACTTGAAGTTCCAATCGGCAAAATGATTCTCATCCGGCCCTATTTGGAGTTCTATTCGACAAAATTATCAGTCTGCAAAATTCCGAGTTCCAATTGCAAAATTATCATCATTCGGCGAAATTTGGAGTTCCAGTCGTCAACATTATCATCATTCGCTGAAATGTTGACTTCCATTCGGAAAAATTATCTGTTATTGGTAATATTGGTGATATTGTTATTCGGTGATATTTGGAGTTTCATTCTTCAAAATTATATCATTCGGTGAAATTTGGAGTTCCATTTGGCAAAATCATCAGTATTCGGCGAAATTATTATCAGTCGGCAAAATTCCGAGTTCCAGTCGCAAAATTATCATCATTCGGCGAAATTTGGAGTTCCAGTCGTCAACATTATCATCATTCGCTGAAATGTTGACTTCCATTCGGAAAAATTATCTGTTATTGGTGATATTGGTGATATTGTTATTCGGTGATATTTGGAGTTTCATTCTTCAAAATTATATCATTCGGTGAAATTTGGAGTTCCAATTGGCAAAATCATCCGTATTCGGCGAAATTATTATCAGTCGGCAAAATTCCGAGTTCCAGTCGCAAAATTATCTTCATTCGGAGAAATTTGGAGTTCCATTCGTCAAAATTATCATCATTCGCTGAAATGTTGACTTCAGTTCGAAAAAGTATCTAGTACTCGGTGATATTTGGAGTTTCATCCTTCAAAATTATATCATTCGGTGAAATTTGGAGTTCCAATTGGCAAAATCATCAGCATTCGGCAAAATAATTATCAGTCTACAAAATTCCGAGTTCCAATCGTAAAATTATCATCATTTGGAGAAATTTGGAGTTTCAATTGGCAAAATTATCATCTTTCGTCGATATTTGGAGCTTCCTTCGAAAAAATAATCATCATTCAGCAATACTTGGGATTCCAATCGGCAAACTGAGAACTTCGGCCCTCCCAAAAATTGTTCGCCCCCCCCCCCCCGCCCGATCCCATCGGTTGTAAGTCAGAAGCCTCTTCGATTCTTCAGCGAACGATTAATCCTTCTAATCATCTGCTACATTTTCCTCCAATCAATAACGGGATGGAAATGAAATCTCCCGTTTTTCTGCGGCTTCGCCCATTTAATGTCCCTCTTCAGAAAGAATGATGGCGCTTCCTCCAGTTATAGACCTCATTAAAGCCTATCTCATTAAGACATGAACCATTTTTGCACTCCTCCCCGATATGGAGCATTTAAGAGAGAGAAAAGTTCTCTCTCTCTCTTTTATTGAATGTCTTTTTCGTCAGCCCTCCCCCCTCCCCGCCTGCCATATTCGAAGGGTTGATTAGCACTCTTTTGGTCATTAGCAAATTAGCGGTGGGATTTTTCAGTCCGCACGATTGAAATGTTCGAAAAGGGGGGATGTCGTTCCTTCTCTCTCTCTCTTTCCCTCTGTCTCTTAATGAAGACAATGATGGCAGGCGTTTTTGAGGGGACGGGAGAGGCCGTATTGATGATCTAAATATGGGTATGAAATGTAATGATGGAAGTTTTCGAATCGATTTTTGTTGTTCTTCTGCTTTATCTCCTTTTATCGTCTTCATAATGCACGGTTCAACAAATCGTTGTCCACTCTATCAGTGAATTTGTCCTTGACCACTTGTTGAGGAAGAGTTTTATCTACCATAAGGATGCACCAGCTGCTGAGGTTTCGGGAACATTGTTAATCAGCTGAGTAAAATATTAATATATCAATGGATTTTGTTGAGATGAATGAAGGGGGTGGGGGGGTTGTTTACCATGAGAATGTATCACCCACGCTATGCCATCAAAATACTAGGAATATTGTTACATATGAGCGTAAAATCATTGCGACCAAAATATCACATTTGGTAGAAAAAAGAGCTGTTGTGTGCATCACACAAATTCCTTTTACTCCAATTTAATGTCATTTCCTTATTACTGATCATTTTAATGTGGTTCAATAGTTTACTCTCTAAATATCACCAACAGTGACCAAATTGAAACAAATTATAAAAAAAATTTAAAAAAATCGCCGATTTGTCGCCAAGTTGGCGACAAACCTTGACAACCAAAAGACTGGCGATACATCGCCAAGTGTCCGCCAAATTATAACACCACTTGAGTTTAAATCAAAATTAACAATGATTTCCCTCCAAAAAGGGGCAAAAGACCCCTTTAGAAATACCCGAATGCAGCCAAAAGCAGAGGTGCACTACTAGACCCCACTAGGAGTCTACGAACCAAATTTCAACTTTCTAGGACTTACCGTTTTTGAGTTATGCGGCATACATACGCACATCCGCACATACGAACATACACACATACGCACATACGCACATACATACATACGTACATACAGACGTCACGAGAATATTCGTTGTAATTAACTCGGGAATCGTCATTATGGATATTTCGCGTGCCTAGACGTTCTTAGGCACTTATCCACGTGTGGTCGAGTCAAATAAAAAACCTCCATTTTGATTCGGGGGTGAGTAAAATGGAAATTAAGGTCGATTTTTGAGTGAAAATTTTTTCGCGAATACAATACTTCCTTTTTTGTAAAAGGAAGTAAAAAAGGCTAAACATTTTCACGCTTTAAAACTTATGCAGTAGAACATCATTGATGCGGACTAATCGGGGATCCAGGTCGTCCGAATTAATGAAATTAAGGATTAAACAAAATAACCTATACATTGAACCAAATTACATAATTAATCTACTGCCCAAGGTAAAAATTACGTTTTAAATTCAAGAGAATGAAATATAAAACTGCCTAAGAAAATATCACAAAAATACAAAATACGGCCTACAAACTTTGTGCTAACTCTCCTTTACACAATATGTAGAGGAAAAAAGGGCTCATATGAACACAGGGAACCACGTTAGGTGTTAAAATAAATATGCGTAAACGTGATTCATTGAAAAAAAAAAAGAGAAAAAAAACGCGTAAACGTGTTCCGGTCTACCTACATATGCAACAATATCCCAATTGTTTGACCAGCTTCATTCTATCATTCTCATTGTGGACAAAAGGACCTATCTTTCAACCCTAAGTTATATAGAGAATTTTAATCTTCTACTTAGTTTCGTAGCAATGCTTCTAGTACCTCTCTCGTAGAAAGAGTTAGCTTTCACTGATTTGATTTTTCTATGTATATCGAGGAAGAGAAATTTCACACGAAAATCTTCACAGTTGCATTTGGAATTATGCGTCCAAAGGAAGGAATCAACGTCAGAGACATTTATAGGTCTTAGTCTTTAGCTGTTAACGAATATAGTTTCTTTCGTTTGAATGAAACACAATGGGGTCGTTTTTAAAATTTTAAAAGTATTTTTTTTTCTTAAAGTGCAAGCTAAAAAACATAGAATCTGACCATTTTTTAAATAATTTCTTTAAATTTAATATTTTTAAAAAATTACTTAAATCGGTGCTTCTTTCATCGTTGAACGCTTCTGCCGATGACATCACAAATGATGAAATGCCATTCAGCGTTGCCATTTTCACGGTCCAAAATATTTAATTCGCATCTTTACTCACGTGTATTGGCAACGATAGGGTTGATAGCAAGCGTAGAGCGCAATTGTAATTCGCTTCTTGACTATCATAACGTAGAAATTCGGTAGAAAGATGCGCCATAGTGCATCATTTGTGACGTCATAAAGACCACGCCTTGTTTGAAGAATCGGACATTTTGAAAAATTAATTAAAAAATAACTGTTAGGAAAATAAAAGTATTTTTTGAGACCATGTTGTGTTTTTTTTCTTTTCTTTTCTTTTTTTTTTTTTTTTTTTTGCTTATTCTATCAATTTTAGTGACAAAAAGTAGTACTTTTGACTGAAGGAAGCAACCCCATTGAAGACAAATGCATCACAGCACATAGCTTTTAAAACTTGCAGGTGGGTTGCTTTTAATGAAACGCACAGAATATACAGGAAACATTTTTCGTTAAAACTGTTTCTAATTTTTCTTCGTGCTTTGAAATCATACGGTATTTACGTGAGCTTACTGTTTTTCCTAGTTTGCTTGACGACCAACTCATCTGCCACTTCAAAGCCTTTACGTGGAATGTTTAATGCCGTTAATTTTACGGGATATTTCTTACCGTGTACATTTTAACTCTCAACTTTTTCGTCTCCATCTTCTACGAAACCCGCGTGAGAATTCCGTCGCATAAGGGATTTTATTTCTCTAGGTTTTCCAACCATTTAGTACCGCACGTGACTCTTCCGGCACAGCATTATCAAGATATTCGCCCCGTCGCAAGATCTGCTCTCGCAGTCATAAGTCAGCCCCGGATTTGGGACACATCAGCTCCCCTGCAATTTAAGAGTCCGGCACGTGCCATCCGGGAAAGATGAGCTCCCACCTCTCTCCCGGACTCAAGGTGTGTAAGAATGCGGTCCGGTCTCAAATTGGCACGCAATCGCGTAGATATATAAAGTCGGCGGGAGTTGCTCTGGAAGAAGAGATAAAGGGTTGCCGGTGAAATTGCGTCGGTGAGCGAAAGGGTTCGCCTATTTGGCGATGGTTCGTCTGAAGTAGGTCCGCAGTAGTGAATAAGGACAAGTTTTGAAGTGTAAAAACGTGCACGTAAGCTTGCATGAGCTCAGTTCCAGTTCCCACACTTCTTTTTCTTTAGGGATTTTTGGAAATTAGACGGAAAGCAGCGGAGCTCGTTGGCTCTGCGCTCCGGAGCTCTTCAGTATAATAATTCTGAAAATGATAAATACTCATTTTCTTTCATTTGAGGAATTCCCATTTTCTTTCATTTGATAAATTCTTATTTTCCTTCCTTTGATAAGTATCCATTTTCTTTCCTTTGATGAATACTCATTTTCTTTCCTTTGATATATGCTCATTTTCTTTTCTTTGATAAATACTCAGTTTCTTTTCTCTGGTAAATACTCAGTTTCTTTTCTTTGATCAATACTTATTTTATTTCCTTTTATAAGTAATAATTTTCTTTCGTTTTGATAAATACTCATTTTCTTTTCTTTGATAAATACTCATTTTCTTTCCTTTGATAAATACCCATTTTCTTTCCTTTGATAAATACTCAGTTTCTTTCTTTTTTTTTTTTTTTTTTTTGATAAATACTCATTTCCTTTCCTTTGATAAATTTTCATTTTCTTTTCTTTGATAAATTCTTATTTTATTTATTTTGATAAATACTCATTTTCTTTCCTTTGATAAATACTCATTTTCTTCACTTTGAGAAATGTTTATCAACGACGAAACTTAGAACATAATTAGGAGCTTCTTTCTACCACACAATAGTTTTCTCAGCCAGTGAGAACACAACTACAGTCTAACCACCGATGAGATGGAAAGGCAAACATCCGGTTTTCGGGTGGAAATGGACTCAGCTATTAGTTTTAAGGGATGCCAGCTGTTGCAGATGTAAGTTAACCTTTAAATTAAGCAGTGATACATACAAGTGAGCGGAACACGCGCATCAAATTTTCATTTCCCCCTCATTCAGATATACTCGTCTTAACTCGACGTTAGCCAATTCTGTATAATCCGTGGGCAGACTGTAGGAGTAAAACTGTGACCCACGTGATAACCAGGCCAGAAAACTCCCCCCCCCCCCCCGCTTCGTTACGCCACCAGTTGTCGATTAATGAACTCGGCGCGAAATTTTTAAAGCAGTGCAGTTTACCAGTAAACAGTCGTAGCTTGCTCCAGCTAAAATGGATGAAATAGGATATATGTTACTTCGGATGCACATTTTTCAATACCATACTATTGGATTTATCCTCATTCACATACCGGAATGTAGAGGCAATTAGAAAAAAAAAAAAAAAAACAAGTCTTAATAAGTGTCTGAGTGAAAGTGAGTCAGTGATTTCCGATTCTGAATAACCTGCATGAGAAGAAATTATTGGGCACCTTATGGAATAAATTTTTAAGTGTCTTTTAACAAATTATGACAAATATTTTTTATGTTATTTTTTTTATTTACCGGAACACTGTGGAATTGGTTAATCAAAAATTTCCCTTAATTCTGGGACTCGTCAATTAAAAAAAAATAATAATAAAATAAAAATTAATTTGAATTTGGACATCTTGAATTCAAATTATGTTTTTCGCAATCACGGGTGTGTGTATGAAGGCGTGTGTGAGGGGTATGTGTATGTGTGTAGGCATGTGTGTTTGCGTCTGTGTGCAGGCATAAGTGTGTGAGTAGTTGTGTGTATGAATGTGTGTATGTGGGGGGCATGTGTGTGTGTGTGTGTAGGCATGTGTGTTTTTGTGTATGTGCGGGCATGAATGTGTGGGTAGTTGTGTGTATGTTTTTGTGTGTGTGTGTATGTGTAGGTGTCTGTATGTATGCGTGTGTGTATGTGTGTGTAGGTGTATGTGTGTGTATGTGTTTATGTGTGTAGGTGTATGTTTGTGTATGTATTTGTGTATGTGTGCGTGTGAGTGTGTAGTTGTGTATGTATGCGCGTGTGCGTAGGACATGGATGCAACCCGGAGACAGCTTTCGCTATAAGAGCAGCATCGTGAGGAGCCGGTCGACGGTGATGGTGCGGAGGGATGCGGTGGGAAAATAAAATGATAGGACATCAAAACAGTCAAATAAGAACAATAAGCAATCGTGATTGCTCAAAAAAAAAAAAAAAAAAACTCCGGAATTCCGGGACAGTCCCGAAAAAGTTTCACCTCCTGCATTTCTAAATTGCTTTGCCAAAAGCTCAAAATTCAAAAATGGAGACTTGTTGCGATCGTTCTGTCAGTCCCCCACATGCGCCCCTCCGTAATACAGCGCTTCCGCCCCAGTGTGCTAAATCTCGGGTGCAATAGGAAGCGTGCCGGGGCTTATTGGACGCGGCTGATCCATTATGTATCATCGCTGCCGCCCCAAATGAAGACAAATACCGACACCACAGTTCCGGTGCGGCGACGAGTTCGAATTTAAATTCCGCGGATTGGCAGGCTTCCGTCCTCGGCGCTGTAGGGGGGGGGGGAGAAAAGTGAAATATGCCTCTCGCGCCCAGTTGAGTTTTTTCATTTCCTGCTTTTCAAAATGGAACTGTCGGATCGGCGATAGGTCGGGAGGGTTTGTCTCTCCGAAGAATATTGCTGCTGAAATGAATCAATAGAATTATAGAAAGTGTACAGTTCACGGGAAAAAATATGAAAATAATTAAAATAAAAATTAATTTGAATTTTGACATCTTGAATTCAAATTGTAAACGTGTGTGTTTGTTTGTGGGGATATGTGTGTTGTGTGTAGGGGTATGTGTGTTGTGTGTAGGGGTATGTGTGTGTTGGCATGTGTGTTTGTGTCTGTGTGCAGGCATAAGTGTGTGAGTAGTTGTGTGTATGAATGTGTGAGTATGTGGGGGGGGATATGTGTATGTGTGTGTAGGCATATGAGTTTGTGTCTGTGTGCAGGCATGAATGTAGGTAGTTGTTTGTATGAGTGTGTGTGTGTGTGCATGTGTAGGTGTCTGTATGTATTTGTGTGTAGGTGTATGTGTGTGAATATGTGTGTGCGTGCGTGTGTGTGTGTGTAGTTGTGTATGTGTGTGTGTATATGTGTGTGCGTGCGTGTGTGTGTATAGTTGTGTGTGCATGCGTGTGTGTGTGTGTATAGTTGCGTATGTATGCACGTGTGTGTGTAGGACATGGATGCAACCTGGAGACGGCTTTCGCTATAGGAGCAGCAGCGTGAGGACCCGGTCGACGGTGATGGTGCGGAGGGTGGCGGTGGGAAAATAAAATGATAGGACATCAAAACAGTCAAGTGAGAACAATAAGCAATCGTGATTGCTCAAAAAAAAAAAAATGAATAGCATTCAACCTCTGGCATCAATTTGAATTTTGACACCTTGTATTCAAATTATGTTTTTCGCAAAAGCGAAGTGTGACAGAGTCCTATGCGTTGGTTTCTTGCTTCCACAAACGAGGCATTGAGAAACAAAGGGATGTAAGTGACAAAAATTTGGATATAACCAGTCCAAATGATACGTGAACCTCTCCTCTGTCTTGGGGCAAGAGATGGCAATAGTAGCTCTGGTAGTTGCTGCAAGCATGATTTAGAAAAAAAATTCAATGAAAGCCTACCTAGGATGGTAGGAAGGATTGTGAGCTGGGGGGAAGCTGGAGGTTGTGAGCCGGAAGTTGGATGTGGTGAGCCGGAAGCTGGATGTTGTGAGCTGGAAGCTGGATGTGGTGACTTGGAAGCTGTATGTGGAGAGCTGGAAACTATGTGGTGAGCTGGAAGCTGTATGTGGTGAGTTGGAAGCTGGATGTTGTGAGGTGGAAGCTGGATGTGGTGAGCTGGAAGCTGGATGTGGCGAGCTGGAAGCTGGATGTTGTGAGATGGAAACTGGATGTGGTGAGCTGGAAGCTGGATGTTGTGAGCTGGATGTCGAAAGAGGTTTGTATGAAGTCAAGAGGGACAGGTATAAATAAAGTCGATTCCGGCGGGGGACATGGATCCACCGCCCAAGAGGAGTGACACGCTCGCAGAGGTCCGTGGATCAGAGAAGTATGCATTATAAGCGTAGAAAAATAAAATCAAGGGAATATCAACTATGGTCAAGTGAGAACAATAATCAATTCGTCATTGCTCAAAAAAAAAAAAAAAAAAAAAAAACTCTCTTTGAATCTGTTTTTGACAGTTTAAAGATTACTACAGTAGAATGCCGATTATCGAAGCTCCAACTAATTCAATTATCTAATTGTCCGAGTAAGCTTTCTAGCTTTTTTCTTTTCTTTCTTTCTTTCTTTTTTTATTAACACGCTTTTATTAGCTTCAACTGTTTATATGTATGTATGTATGTATTTTGTAACGGAGTCTTACAACTCAAACTTCACCCACTTCCTGTGATCGGATTCTTTTGAAATTTGGCATACGACCTCAGATCCGATGACAATGCAATATTCTATATTCAAATTACTTAATTATCCAGTAAATGTTAGTTTAATCCAATTTTAATCACTATTTTTGCATATATACAATAAGACGAAGACGAAAAATGCTCGCAAAAATTATAATTAGTTATCGATAGAAGCCCCTGATGTTCCTGCATCAGATAAAATTTGTTCCAATGTTCTTAAGAAATTAGAAAATAAATTATCATTGTTTTTAAATATTTTCATGCCAAAATGTAGGTGAGCCTTCAAATGAAAATTCACCGTTGATCGCGATCATTGTTAAACTATGATTTTATTAAAATGTACCTCAAACTTTTAAAGTAATATAAATATGGTTCCCACACACATACATTAATGTCTAGGATAGATTAGCTGGATTAGACAATTAATCGACAGGCAATTTATCGGAGCAGTTGAACGTTTTTAGAGCTCGACTGTTACTGTTGCACCTGAAGGAGTATCATTATTCTTTTTTGGAGTTCGAGAGATCCCCGTTTCGAATGCTGCTCAAGCCCTTTAGTCGTTTGGGGGGGGAAGGGGGGGGGGGAGATTTCATGAATATAGAAAATCTCGAAGTATGTTAAAATAAATATTTTGTCGTAAAACAAGTAAAACTAATAAAAAATTAAAGAAAATAGTATTTTAAAAAACTAAAAAAAACATGCTTTTTTGTGTAGCAATACGAACTAAAAAGGAGAAAAATAATCTTTGGATGCTAATCATGATAAAATAATTGACAAAACAATTAACTTTAGCGTAAAAAAAGTGCGGTTGGGAGGGGGGGGCTTCATATCAATTGTCTTGAATTTCTTCCAGTTGTATTCCTTGCAAAAATGTAAATAGACAGCACTCCAGGGGTTTTTTACATTAAAGTTAATTGTTAGGACAGTTATTTTACCATACACTGTTGTAACCAGGGGTTCCAGACGAGTGAAAATAGGGTGAAAGCTCTTAGGTGAAAGCATAGTGCCTGAAGATGCAATGCAGGCTAGAAAATAGAGCAGAGGAGTCGAAACAGCTTGCAATCGCAAAAAGACTCATTGCGCATGCGCTTTTGCCTTAGACATACATTCAACCACCTCAATATGGCGGACAAATGATGATTGCGTTTGTGTGTCTTTCACATTGAATGAAGTACACTATTGGATTAAAACACAACTTTTCTAGGATTAATTATCCGAAATTACAAGTAAGTACAGCTTTTGATCACTTTGTAGCTTTTAGGGCTTTCAATCATAGTTAAGTGTTTAAAAGTGCTTTTATTGCTTTTCAGTTACCGTTACTGTCTTTTAGTTTCATTTAAACGTTACTATCGTGAAATTTCCATCATTCAAAACGTTACTAAAAATATCTGTCATTATTTTCTTGAGTACTCGATAAGCAGCTTTTATTAATCACCAAAAAAAAAAAAAAAACACCTGCTGTAAGATTATCAATAATCAACCAGTGAGAATCTTAATAAAAATGATTCTTGTGCTTCATAGATTATAACAGAAAGCTAGCGAAAAAAAAATCTCTCTCAGTCTAACTTTTTTTTTTTGCTTTTTCATTCAAGTGTTAGAATCATTTCCTGTTAGAAGATAGCGTTAGAAATTTCTTTTGGTCTTTTAACTGTCGAAAAACTTCATGTACATTTTATTTTGTTACTCTTGATTAACGTTTATGAAACGATTTTGTTTTTCCGTAACTGTAACATCCCTGAATACTTTTGGCTCTTCATGTAAATAATTCATAGGTACAGCTATGCTTCATTTTCGGAATGCGTCATGTTTTAGTAAATGTATAATTTCTCACATTATTTAAATAATTACGCGTCTTTAAATTATAACGATTTGTGACAGATCTTTGATACCAAGTAGAGGGGTAGATATTCATTGTTTTGTTAATTCTTAACATTACTTTTTGTTACTTTTTGTAAAAAAAAAAAAAAAAAAAAAAAAACTCATCAGAACTCTGTATTTTTCACATGTTTTTAACGGCCCCAGAGTTATTATTAATAGTATTCATTTTATGAATTTTTAAGAAAACGATAAAGATTTCACTGGTTCACAAAGTTTTTCATTTGCTTTTACCGCTCCCGTGGGTCAAAAGAGGTTGAGAAACACTGAGTTAGAGCAATGAGAACTTCTTAACTATGTTGAAAACTCTGAAATATGATCAAATGCTGTAATTACATGTTTTAATCATTTCCAGTATCGAGTTCAATGTCAAAAATGTCAAAAATGTAGAATATCATGAATCAAAACAAAACTTCAAAAAAAAAAAAAAAAAAAAAAAAAAAAAAACACACACACACACTCACACAACTGTATTCAAAAACGCACACAATACGGGGGAGGGGGGAGGAGGAGAGATGTGAATTTCATGCTGTATGCTGTCATTCGACTCATGCACGCTGAGAAGTGTAATGCAGCAGCAATTCATCGACAAATGAACTACGTATGCAAGGATCTTGCATGAGTAATAACAACGTGTGGAAATGGTGTTGAAACTTTGATGAAGGGAGTACTGATGTTGATGGTGCATGCTGTACGACCATTGCAGACCGGACTTGACTCCTTCCGATATTTATCTTTTTGATCACCTGAAAATTTGGCTCGAAGGACAAAAGTTTTGCTTAGACCAGCGTGGAAAATTGGCGGTAAGATTAGGCGGGTGTCTTCTATGACGAGGGTTGGGAAAGTTGGTTCCTGTCTAGGCTACGATGAAACTCTTAGAATTGTCACAAAGTAGAGAAATAGCTGCGTGGCTTATCTAAACAGGGATGCCCACAGGGGGATTATGGCGCAAGTTGCTTCATCAAGATTGGGGGGGGATTTTTTAATTTTTTATTTATTTATTTAAATTTATTTGTTGATTTAGTTTTAACTTAAATTATTGGGTAGTTGTGTGTATGAGTGTTTGTGTGAGTGGAGGTAGGGTATGTGTATGTGTGTAGGCATATGTTTGCGTCTGTGTGTAGGCATATGTGTTTGTGTCTGTGTGTAGGCATATGTGCTTGTGTCCGTGTGTAGGCATGAATGTGTGGGTAGTTGTGTGTATGTGTTTGTGTGTGTGATTTTATTAAAATCACACACACAAACATTGTGTGGGGGGGGGGATTTTTAATTTTTTTATTGATTTAATTTTAACTTAAACTATTTGTTTTGTTTTATTTTATTTTATTTTACTTAATAAATTATTTTGTATGTGTGTTTATACTATTAGTGTAGCACGGAACTTTTCTAACAAAATAATATATTCTAATATAATAAGTACGAATGAATAATTTAAAAATATTTTTAAAAATATGAATAAAATAAAAAAGAGGACAGAAAAAAAAGGGCAAAAGTGTTGCGAAAAATAGGGGGGGGGGGATTTGCGCCATCGAATTTGGGAGGGCACCCCTGTATCTAAATACTCCTAATAAAAGATTTCAATTCGCAACTGATCGGACAAGAAATTCTAAAAATTCGAGAAGAGGGAATCGCATTTGTTCAAACATAGAAATACCAGAAATTAATTTATTTCAAGATAAATGAGAAATGTTGATATGAATAATGTTCATAATCATTACAGCAACGGCAAAATCCATTTCGTTGCAGTTTCATTGAAATGCATGTTTAATTGCGCTCAAAACGAAAAAAAAAAAAACAATTCCATGCTTAATAGATTTCGTGTAATTTAAAGTAACGTCATCAACTGACGACTATCTAGTGATACATCGACTAGGTTTTTGTCACCAATTTGGTGACAAATATTACGCTACAAGAAGTTCTAAACACCACTATACTGACACTAGATTCGAAATAGCGCAAAAATTTGGCAATATCTTGATAATGGGGTCGCTTCCAAAATTTTAAAAGTATTTTTTTTTTCTGAAAGAGCATGCTTAAAAACATAGGATCTGATCATTTTTAAATAATTTGTTTAAGTTTAATATTTTTTAAAAAATTACTTAAATCGGTATGCTTTCATTGTTTTTACTTCTGCCGATGACATCCCAAATGATGAAATGCCATTCTGTGTTGCCATTCACAGAACAAAATATTTAATTCGCATCTTCACTCACGTGTATTGGCAACGATGTGGTTGATAGCAAGCGTAGAGCGCAATTTTAATTCGCTTCTTGATTATCATAACATGGAAACGCTGTAGAAAGATGCGCCAAGATGCATCATTTGTGACGTCATCAAGACCACGCTTTGTTTGAAAAATCGGACATTAAAAAAAAAATAATTAAAAAATAACTGTTGGGAAACTAGAAGTATTTTCTAGGTTCATGTTATTATTTTTGCTTATATTCTATCAATTTCAGTGACTAAAAGTAGTACTTTTAACTGAAGGAAACAATCCCATTAGGTGACAAAACACACATTTGGAGACCCTGACCCGCGACAAACAAAGCTTGGTGTCATATTGCCAAGAGGTGTTACTGCTATTTTATTTGTTCGTATCGCAGAAAATGAAAAATACCGTTGTCTGAAAAAATGCAGGACGATGGATCATTGCTGTTGAATAACTGCTCGGATTCTCTACTATTGAATAACTCTTCGAATGTTCTAATTGCGCTGATTTCAGCGTCTAGGTCAGTTGAACTAGCAACGATTATTTAAAGGTCCGTGATTCAAGTACAATTTGTGCATACATATATAATCACACATATTCCAACTACAGTGCTGGCCAAATTATTAGACTAAGACTGATTTAAAAGCAAATTCTTTATTGATTGCATAACTATAGACACATTAACGAACAGTGAAATAATTATCTAATATTTAGTATGCATTCCCTTGTTCTTGATGAGCATTTTAAGTCTTTTTGGCATACGTTTCACAAGGTTTACACCATTTCTTAACTTTTTAAAAAAGGAGGTAAAAAAATGTTTATACTCACTATTATATATACTCACATACACATATTAACTAATTTCTTAAAACTAACTTTAAGTAAATAAAACACACTAATAAAAAAACTAGTGAACTGTTTAAGCTGATTGAGGTTATGTTCCTGGTAAGTAGATGAACAAAGAACATAAACAAAGCAGACAGTGCTGCCACCTGCAAATATTAAATTATGCTAAAATAATGTAATAATCAGTGTACAGTATGTAATGTACTTTAACAGTAAAATAAATAGTATTTTAGTACAAATAGTGTGCAAAAAAAAAAAATTACTTCAGACTAATAATTTGGCCAGCACTGTAGCCTCATATATGTCTGCATAGATGACTATCCGTAAAATTTAATGAACGATGGGGTTGTTTCCTTCAGCCAAAAGTATTACTTTTAGTCACTGAAATTGGTAGAATAAGCAAAATAATAATAATAATAATAATATTAACATGGACTTTGAAAATACTTTTTTTTCCTAACATTTAATTTTGAATTAACTTTTTAAAGTGTCTGATTTTTAAACCAAAATGTTTCACCGTTTGACGTAGCAAGTGATGAAAGCCATCTTGAATCGAAGCACGAGGTTGTCTTTTCTGGCAAGATATCGCCTTTTAATGATTTTTTTAGTCATCAATTTATTTGAGGAACGGGAATTGTTAGTTAAATAAAATATTCATTTACCACATTTTTGCAGTGTCCTGAAACTTTTTTCTGGTAACCCAAGCAATTTTCTCAGTTGTGACGTCATCAGCGATAATGAAAACAACCTCTGAATGTCACTTAAGATTATTTTCTAAGAGAGAAAATAAGTCAAAATTAAGAAAAAAGAAAAGTACCTACTCCATGGTTTTGTCCATGCTCTTTCCGAAAAAAATATTTTTGAAAAATGGGAAAAAATCCAATCGAATCTCAGCAGCCGCCCTCCTACGACTCATGAAGCAAAATATCAAAACATCCCGAAATAGAACACAATTCTGACTTTGAATCTCGCCTGCTGATTTTCAAAATGTAATGAGTGGTAACCATGGCGACGGGCGAAGGAACACGTCCGGCATCATTTCTGTGTGCACCACCCCTTCCCCGTGTCCGTTTGTCCGTGGTCCGGGAGCTGTCAGGCCGGGGCGATGACGGGGCTTCCATAAGCCCCGGACGCCCCAACAAACCTAATCAACAAGCCATTCATCTCTTCCCGCGTTCTGCGTGACCATCGCAGGAACAAATCCCCCCGCTCCCCCCTTTTCAGAAATGGCCGCTAATCAACGCTCGACACCAACTCATTTATCCCAAAGACGAGTGAAAAGGCAGGTCTGGTCATCGCCGCCATTTTGGTGAAGAATATTGAATGGTAGTCTTTTTTTAGAGTAATAAGTAGTTAAACAGCAGACTTGTGGATTGGAATTTTTCATAAAGTTATCTCTGCTAATAATATACGAGTATGCATGCATAAACACTACCACATCGATGTACAGTTTAAATATAGACATGGAGGTACAAATAATAACAATTTGATGAAAAATATTTTAAAAACCAAAACTGAGGCAAAGGGATTAAGTGGACATTTTCAAGTTTTGAGTAAAACGCGTTTGAAGATAAGGTCCTAGGCCGGCTTTCACTGAAATTGTTTTCTAAATCATTCTATATAGGGTCAGTTGGGGTAATTATGAACAAATTTTCTAAGATTCAAATTAAACAGCTACCAGAAGTATGTCATACATGCAGAAATTCTGGAAAGTGACCAAGAACGAATGTTTCATTGCCGTACTTTATTCTGTGAGTTTTTTGTTTGTTTTTAACTTGCAGTCAGTGACCTTAAAATGCTTGTTCATAATTACCCCATATGTTCATATTTACCCCACTGTGGTTGGGGTTAATTGAGAACATTGATTCGAGTCATCCTCCACAGGATTTTCCTTAACTTCCTTTACTGTACCACAAAAATGGCAAACCACGAAGGGATCTCTTGCTTTTTTCCTTGCTTTTTACAGGAGTTTTGGTTTTTTCAGTGAAATGCTTGAGTGCGGCTTCATAAAGCCAATAAATATACCAATCCTTTTCTGGCTTACCATCCTTGAAACGATCGTGCAATCCATTAGCTATGCAGGGGTGGATCCAGAATATTTTGAAAGGGGGGGATCAAGTTTCAATGATCAGCGTGTTATAACGTATAAAGAAGACAGTTCAACAAGTGTGACCATCCCCCCCCCCAAAGAGTGTGGGCATACTCCTCATATGCTACGACCCACACGCACCACCAAATGAGATCAAAACCCTTTCAAATTACCCTCTCCCCCTAAAGCTTTCAATGGTATAACCTGTGCCATGGATCCTATTGCAACCAAGTTTTCACTTAAAATCATATTTCTTTAGGCAGGCAGGCCGGTCACGTTAGCGTAGAAAATATTTGGATAGATTTACGTAAAGATTTAATAGCACACACAACGTGTGGTTTGAAGTGGAAGAGTGCTCTGAAAATAAATTAAGCTCATTTGAGGCGATAGTTCTTCTGAAAATGAACAAAAAAACTCATAATAGAAGTAGCCCAGTAAACGAACTCAGTCATATCCTTTGGACTATGACGTACTGGGAATAAAAACCCTACAGAACGAAGCAAATAAAGGTTAACATTTATTCCATATACTAGTCTTTCATATCTAAAAATTTGAAGTTTGACTAATAATAATAATAATAATAAAATTCTTGTCACAGGGTGGTCAGCTGACCCTTTGACCCTCCCCTGAATCCCCTTGTAGCTATGACATACCTATGGACGAGGGTTTTCAATTATTCTTTGTCACAGGGTAGCCCCGTTTGAGCCCTGGATATTAGGCATTTCACCAGAGTTTGCTCCACATCAATACGAATGTCTGCTGCTCCAATTTTGTCAGCCTCAGTTTTGCCTTTGACTGTTGTGCAATGCTCCCAAATTAATACCATACCTAGCCACTGCATCTATGTAGGTTTTGTTGCCATTCATAATATCCTGCACAACGTTCATCAAATCTTCTCTAGAATAGCTGGGGACTGGCCTTTTTTTTTTTGATGTGGGTGCAAGGCATTTTGTCATTTGATCCTATAAAGAAACTTATTAGGTAATGTTTGTTCGCTCATTTTTATGATTAAAATAAAAATTAAAATTTTGACCGTAAAAAAAATCATCAAGAATGCCAGAAAATGCACTGAAACAAATGTTCATAGTTACCCTATATCAAGAAAAATAAGGGGAAGATTTGAACACTCTTCTGTGAATCAGTGAGAACGAGATCTAGCAAAAATTAATCGAAATCCTGATGGGACATTAATTACTGAATAGTGAAATGTTTGACAACAACATTTTACCAGGATTTCCTGTGATGAGGTAGCCACAATATTCAACACACAACAAAGTAATTTTCACTTTCCGAAGATATGAACTTTTATAACAACTGGAATAACGTAATCAGTGTTATCACTGGCGGGAAACAGCTGTTAGTTATCAATCGAGTGATGAGCCACAACATTTTAATACTTTTTGGCTCCTACACTGCTCAAAGGAGCGCTAACTTCTCTGGCCCACGGACCTCTGCGAGCGTGTCACTCCTCTTGGGCGTAGATCCATTCCCCCGCCAGAATCGACTTTATTTATACCTGCCCCTCTTGACTTCATACAAACCTCTTTAGACATCCAGCTAACAACATCCAGCTTCCAGCTCACCCTATCCAGCTTCCAGCTCACCACATCCAGTTTCCAGCTCAACACATCCAACTTCCAGTTCACCACATCCAGCTTCCAGCTCACCACATCCAGCTTCCAGCTCACCTCATCCAGCTTCCAGCTCACCACATCCAGTTTCCAGCTCACCACATCCAGCTTCCAGCTCACCACATTCAGCTTCCAGTTCACCACATCCAGCTTCCAGCTCGCCACATCCAGCTTCCACCTCACAACATCCAGCTTCCACCTCACAACATCCAGCTTCCAGCTCACCACATCCAGCTTCCACCTCACAATATCCAGCTTCCAACTCACCACATACAGCTTCCAGCTCACCACATAGTTTCCAGCTCTCCACATACAGCTTCCAAGTCACCACATCCAGCTTCCAGCTCACCACATCCAGTTTCCAGCTCAACACATCCAACTTCCAGTTCACCACATCCAGCTTCCAGCTCACCACATCCAGCTTCCAGCTCACCTCATCCAGCTTCCAGCTCACCACATCCAGTTTCCAGCTCACCACATCCAGCTTCCAGCTCACCACATTCAGCTTCCAGTTCACCACATCCAGCTTCCAGCTCGCCACATCCAGCTTCCGGCTCACAACCTCCAGCTTCCAGCTCACAAGGCTTCCTACTATCCTAGGTAGGCTTTCATTGACTTTTTTTTCTAAATCATGCTGTACAGCAACACCTACTAGGTCTACTGGTTCTATCTCTTTCCCCAAGACAGAGGAGAGGTTCACCTACCATTTATACTGGTTATCTCCTAATTTTTGTCACTTACATCCCTTTGTTTCTCACTGCCTCAATTCTAAATGTATCTTATCGCAGTAATATTTTCCAATCTATGATTTTGCGAATATTATTGTATTGAGCTGAAAGAAGAAACGTCAGGGGAAAGGAATTTGTCCTCTTTTATAAACCACAGAAACTTACAAAAGAGCGGATAAGGTTGGTACTTTTTCATTATAGGTATGTCGCGACTCATTTTCAACATTTTTGTCTAACTGGTCAAAATGATGTGCTCGTCAAACGTTGCCAGAATCAATACTTTAAAACTTCATGTTTAATTCTACAGATAAAACAGTCCATTAAATAAGACTAATAGTTACATTAAAATGAAAAAAAATTCCACCAAAATATTAACTAAGCCATCACAAAAAATAAATTACTACTAGAACCTGCGCGCGTTTGTCTGTGTGTCTGTAATCCTATCTCCTCCGGATTGGCAATGTCTACCAAGTCAATACTGGTATTGCTAAACGCAGAATATTCGGGGAAACCCATTTTGCCCTGTCTCACCCTTCTGAACCTTAAAGGCCAGGACATCTAGGGGTGAGGATGTCCTATATCCAGTATTGAGGAGATCCCGAGGACGTCCTCACCCCTGGATGTCCTAAGAACATTCAGTGGTTAAATTAAAATCATCAATTGTCACCCTCTGCAAGCGGTGTTGAACCACGGAAGGTGGAGAACGTGGGTTGGTGAGCGAAACGAGCAGGAGGGTGGGCTGATCCTACTAGTTAAATATATAAAATTTGAAGGTTTCAGAAGATCTATGCAACTGCCGGATCTGTTTCAGCCGAGATGTATTTTTGATTCTTCCTCCGTGTTGGATTTCTCCCAAATCCGTTAGATTTGTTTTGGCTTTGCAATTTCAGACAGACAGTGAAAATCCCTATGAGCTGAGAGTAAATACGCGATTCTCGAAAAAATGTCCCTTGCGTAACGCTAAGTTTTTTATTTTATTCAAGTAACTATTAATTAAATATGGGGATTAACTCTTGTGCTTTGATAGTATATTAAAGCATGTATTATTCCCGAACAGCATTATTTTTTAAAGGCTTTGGTTAGCTGGAAAAAATAAAACTTAGCTTTACGCACGGTACACTTTTTCGAGAACCGTCCATAAGAGTTTGAGGAAAAACGTGTAGAATGATAGATAGGTAAAGAATTTATAGCCAAGGACGCGGCGAAGGCGGGTTAAAATTTTTTAGTGTCCTTTGTTTTAAGCGATGTAATTAATTCTAATATGTTAACATGTATACGTGTGAAGACTTATGATCTACACTGTAAAAACGATTCACTTGAAAATCTTGTAATCGTTCTTCCTAGTAAAAACGTTCCTGGAAAATAATAGGGGCAGCTGATATGCCCAATTTCAACCAGTAACATGTCTTATGAAAACCAGGAACGTATCCCGAGAAAAGTCAGTAACCTTTCTGAAGGGCCGTGGTAGCCCGATCGGTAGAGTGTCGGATTCGGGGCCGGAGGGTCCTGAGTTCGAACCTCGATGGTCGAAGATCCACCGTCGTCATTAAAGGGGACTGGGCGACGTTAAATATGCTCGTGTTCTCAATATCCTCCAAGTGAAACGATATCTCTGGGGGTGCTAGCACCAGGTAGCTATTAGCTCCTGGTCTAGTTCTAAATTATCATTAACTGTTCGATCCGGTGCTGGTGCTGCCATCTATTGGTATAAAAAATAATGGAAGCAAGGCACTTAGTATGCAGTCCTCGACATAAATACAGTTGTAGTCAGTTGTGTCTCGGAATCGAACCTTTGTGAAATATTGGAAAAACTTCCCTGTTTAAAGCCAGTCGTGAACCTTCTAGAAAAAATTAATAGATTTAATGTTATTTGATTAGAACCTTCCTGATTTTCTAAGAAAGCTCCAGAAGCATTAGCGCAACCATGGCCAAAGCTACAAGAAAATTGCAAGCAAGAACCAAGCATATTCCTTTCCGGCATTTCTTGCCTCGCAAAGCTGCAGCTATCCAGTGACCTCTTTACTCCCATTGGGAGCTTAGTCAATCTGGACGGGCCGTAATCAAGCTAAAGTTGATACACTTAATAAACACGCTCAGTCAATCTTTAAACTTGTAGAAAAAAAATCTTTCACACCAGTTAAAGGCTGCATTCGCGCATCTTTTAGCAATTCAGGAAACTTTTTTGCGAAGACACTTAATTTTACGAGGAAATAGGTGAAAACCTCTGGAATCCCGAAACGTTCCGAGGTAATAACCAGTAACGTTTCAGAATTTTTTCACAGTGTAATAGCCGAAATTATGGCTTGGGAAACATCCGTCTAGGGAACGTCCTTCTAGCAGAAAATCCTGGCTGCACCAATGGATAAAACTATAGATACTCAAATATTTAGATGTAGGCAGGGGTGGAACCCTAAGTCTGGCACGCGCCCCCAGCCATAATTTCAAGGAGAAATATAATGCAGTTGTTTTCGTGTCTAATGAAGTGTAGATTGAGAAAGGTTTAGATGCTTCCAAAAGTCTTGATGACAAGGTCTGCGAATTCTGGAGCCCGGTGGCTGTAGAGGATTTCAATTCGGGGTGCTCCAAGTTGGAGGAGGGAGCGAACAATGGCCTGGCATTTGAAAATATGATCTGGGAGGTTAGTTGTGAATAGGGACAGTGCTTGTGCAGATTGGAAAGGATTTATAATATTAGTTAGTAATATCTTCATGTCTTTGAAATGTCCAGTACGTAGCCTAGCTATTGTAGGGGAGAGGTTTCTTGGGCAGTGAAGATCGGGTATTGTTGCCTTGCTGAAATGCTTATTGTAGATCCATCGCCTGGCAGCAGCATTTACGTCTGTGAAGATGGCTGTCAGTAAAGCCCTAGATTGTAGCTTAAGTAGCGACACGTTCGTCATCTTGGGGCCAAACGATGCTTTCTTCTATGTCTGCTACGCTAAAGTAGCGTGTTTTGCTACTTGAATGTGGTGTTTCTTGATTGCGGATTAACATGGAGTTAATAAGCAACTCCAATCAAGAAGCAAAACACGCTACTTCACCATAGCAGACATAGAAGAAAGTACCGTTTGGCCCCAAGATGGCTGCCGTGTCGCTACTTAAGCTACGATTTAGGGCTTTAGCTGTTAGCGGTTGATCTTGGTTACGTGCTTCCTTTGCATAGGGCACACTCGTTTCCCTCAATTCCAACATGAGCAGGATCCACTGGAGAACGCTAGGCATATGGAGTGGAGAGATAAAATCATACTTAAATAAGGAATTCCAACCAAAATGTCGGAGTCAACCTTTTTGTCCTGTAATATTAATTTTTATTTTATGAATTTTTTCAGGTCATAACTTTATATTATTTAGGAATAGAATATGGAAATGCAATCATTTGTTACTTATATCTAGCATCGCAGCTCTGTGTGTGCGGGGTGGGGGACGTCATTCCTCAAAATATGCGGGATATTACTGTCAAAAAATGTGCAAATGAGGAATTATAACCCCTCCCCCTCCCCCATTCCTTTACTGCACTATTTCAGTATAGTCGAGGGAAGAAAACGGTTTCCAATCAATCACATCTTAGCCTACTTTCTCATAAAAGTATTTAAAACGAGGTGATGTGTGCATCACATGATTTCCTTTTTCTAATTCAATGTCATTTCCCCATTATTGGCCATTTTAATGTGATTCATAAGTTTACTCTATAAACATCATCAACAATGGCCAAATTAAAACCAGATTAAAAAAAAAAAAAAATCCGCCAAATTTGTCGCCAGGATGGCGACAAAATTTGGTGACCAAAAGACTGGCGATATATTGCCAAGTGTCCGCCAAATAATAACACTACTTGAGTTTACGTCGAAATTAACAATGATTTCCCCCAAAAAAGGGGCAAAACCCCCCTTTAGAAACACCCGAATGCAACCAAAAGGGGAAGTGCACAACTAGACCTCACTAGGAGCCTACGTACCAAATTTCAACTTTCTAGGACTTATCGTTCTTGAGTTATGCGACATACATCCGCACATACATACATACGTACATACGAACGTCACGAGAAAAGTCGTTGTAATTAACTCGGGGAATGTCAAAATGGATATTTCGTGTGTTTATACCTTCTTAGGCACTTATCCGCGTGTGGTCGGGTTGAAAAAAACTCAACATTCATTCGGGGGTGAGCAAAATGGAAATTAAGGCCGAATTTTGAGTGAAATTTTTTTCGTGAGAACAATACTTCCTTTTTTGGAAAAGGAAGTAAAAATAAAGAAGCATAAATGAAGGCTTAGTAAACCGTAAAAATATTATTAAGTTCAAAAATAAATCAAATATTTTTTTAAAAAATAAGAAAATTGAAAGTAGGGCAAATACAGGGACCTATGGGTTCATAGGTCTGCCTGTATGTGCTATCTTAATAACTTTTGAGAGAATACTCCAATTCGAAAAAACTTTTTTTTTTTTTGTCCGAAAGATCTAAGCCAGGAAAATCGGTTAGAGCTTATTCTTAGATAATATTGTAATTACGACGTTACTTAAAAAGTAACTGCATCGCTTACTGGAAAATTTCAAAGAATCCCAATTTCCTAGAGGCTTTCTAGCAGTAGGGGAGGAGTGGATACAGTGAGACTAGTGAGATAACAGCAATTTATGTTTTGTTTGGATGTTTCCAGCCTGGTAAAACTTTTTAAAGGTCTAGCTGACATACTGTGAACAATATTATAGAAATATTGTTACTTTTAAGTATAAAGTTCGAAAAATAACTATGTCATCATATATTCAGTAAGTTACCGCCCACAGCCGGGGCTAAGGCAGAAATACATGAAATACACCGCCAGATCAGTCAATTCCAGAATATACCTGCCTTGCCTTCAATATTCGAGTTGAACCGAACCATTGCTTCGTTCACTCGTCTGGTCTGTGCTAATTCTGTATTAGCTACCAGTTTGTTTGGCACTCTTGGCTACCTTAAGAGGTTTTCCACCTCCAGCTCAGTCACTCCTATGCCGGGCTGATGAGTGCTGATAAGCACGAAACTGCAGTCCTCGGCTGGAACTGACTGAGCTGGCGGTGTAGTTCATGTATGTCATCATCGTTCTTAGCACTGTTTCTAGATTGTTAGATAAACTTTATTGACTGGTGTTATTAATCGTACATTAGCATATTAACTAATGTTCATTTTAGCATAAGGATGATGTTGTTCATTTTCTTCTCCTAAGCATGGCAGGTATTGAGTTTGTATTTTGTAATGAGGAAACAGTGAGGCAGAGACAGAGACACTATTAATTCGTTGCTCACTGCTCCGATGGCATTTTTATATTAGCGAGCTGATGTGTGCATCACATGACTTCCTTTTACTCCAATTTAATGTCATTTCCCCATTATTGGCAATTTTAATGTGATTCAATAGTTTACTCTCTAAATATCAGCAACAGTAGCCAAATTGAAACAGATTTTAAAAAAAAACGCCAAATTTGTCGCCAAGTTGGTGACAAAACTTGGCGACCAAAAGACTGGCTATATATTGCCAAGTGCCCGCCAAATAACACCACTTGAGTTTACATCGAAATTAACAATGATTTCCCCCCAAAATGGGGCAAAAGACCCCCTTAGAAACATTCAAATTCAACCAAAACGGAAGGTGCACAACTGGACCCCACTAGAAATCTACGTACCACATTTCAACTTTCTAGGACATACCGTTCTTGAGTTATGCGACATGCATACGCACATACGCACATACGTACATACAGACGTCACGAGGAAAATTCGTTGTAATTAACTCGGGAATCGTCATTATGGATATTTCGGGTGTCTATACGTTCTTAGGCACTTATCCACGTGTGGTCGAGTCGAAAAAAAAAACTCAATATTCATTCGGGGGTGAATAAAATGGAAATTAACGTCGATTTTTGAGTGAAAATTTGTTTGCGAATACAATACTTCCTTTTTTGCAAAAGGAAGTAAAAATGGAGAAATTATACAATGAATTAAATTTAATTAGAACTGGCCCGTTGATGTAAATAATGATGAAATAAGTTTGAAAACCATGCATCAACAAAATAAGGATGCTTGAATTGAATTATGACTTTTAAAGCTATATAATATCACATAAATATTTCCATTTCGTACTTATTCTTTTTACTCCCTTTTACGAAAAATGAAGTATTGTATTCGCGAAAAAAATTTCACACAAAAATCGACCTCAATTTCCATTTTGCTCTCCCCCGAATGAATGTTGAGTTTTTTTTTTTTTTTCGACTCGACCAAACGTGGATAAGTGCCTAAGAACGTACAGACACGAGAAATATCCATTTTGACGATTCCCGAGTTACTTACAACGAGTTTTCTCGTGACGTCTGTATGTACGTATGTATGTGCGTATGTGCGGATGTGAGTATGTGCGTATGTATGTCGCATAACTCAAGAACGGTATGTCCTAGAAAGTTGAAATTTGGTACGTAGACTCCTAGTGGGATCTAGTTGTGCACCTCTCCTTTTGATTGCATTCGGGTGTTTCTAATTGGGTCTTTTAGCCCTTTTTTGGGGAGAAATCATTGTTAATTTCAATGTAAACTGAAGTGGTGATACAATTTGGCGGACACTTGGCGATATATCGCCAGTCCTTTGGTTGCCAAGTTTTATCGCCAACTTAGCGACAAATTTGGCGATTTTTTTTTTAAAAATCTGGTTTCAATTTGGCCACGGTTGGTGATATTTGGAGAGTAAACTAATGAATCCCATTAAAATTACCAATAATGGGAAAATGACATTAAACTGGAGTAAAAGGAAGCCATGTGATGCACACAGCAACTCGTTTGTATTAGCAATTCGTCAAAAGACTGACGATATATCGCCAAGTGTCCGCCTAATTATAACATCACTTGAGTTTACATCGAAATTAATAATGATTTCCCCCCAAAAAGTGCAAAAGACCCCCTTTGAAGCATCCGAATCCAACCAAAAAAGGATGTGCACAACTAGACCCCACTAGGAGTCTATGTACCAAATTTCAACTTTCTAGGACATTCCATTTTTGAGTTATGCGACAAACATACACACATACACACATAACTAAACTAGGCTTTCACATGATATGTCACTTGCCAAGGCTACGTGACAGTAATTTTTCAAGGTCAAGCAAATCATTATTTGTCCTTAAATATTTTAAACAGTAGATTTTTTTAAAATCTGAAAAATATATTTCCAATTAGCAACGGCACATTGGATAAATTGCATTATACTGCGGAATTGAAATACTTCACAATTAATTTTCAGTACGATTCCATTACTTTCCCATTCTGAAACTTTTACCACGTGTAGACCGTATTAGGAAGCAATATTTATATTTTTTCAGATTTTTAAAAAATCTACTTTTTAAAATAGTCAAGGTCAAATAATAATTTGCTTGACCGTAAAAGCCTACTAAAAGAGCTTTGAAATGACACATAGTACGACAATCTAGCATCTACGGAAGTTGAGAAAAACTAATTTTTCCAACTACCGAGAACCACTTTTTGCCATTTTTCGAGTACTTTGGGAGGTCTCACACAAAAATCTAATGGTCAAAAAATTCTTAAAAAAAAACTATTTTTTCTATCATCACGTGGGTAGACTCAAACTTGTAAATTTCGGAGAAATCGATGACGGGTTAATTTCAGAGGATCGTAGATTTGGCGTGGAATGACCCAAGATAAAATGAGTTAAAGATTTTCTTTTATGCAATTGCTTTTACCAGTTTTCCGTAAAAATGACCCAGAATAAACGCCAATCACTTCTCAACTTTTCTGCATAGTAGAATTTTTACACACACACCCCCCGAGTGTTCCTGTATCATCCCAGAAGGCCATTCTATGACCACAGTTACAGTGACCCACTGGCAGGGTTGCCAACTCCTAAAAACATTTCCCCCTTAACTCAACACATAAAACCCCTAAAACCCCCCAAATGACGTCAGAAAGTCACGTGATCCTTTGACTGTGACGTCACACATAGGATTAAAAGGTCACGTGACCATTGCTATTTTTTTGCTGCTGAGTGAATAATAGAATATAATGTATTTTTACATCATTTCTGATCAAAACTAAGGGCTATAAAGGCTCAAAAAATGTATGTAAGTAAAAGAATAAATGAAACAATCGAAAAATTACTTTTCCAAAGGTAAAAGGAAAACTTTTTTACCTGGTAAAACCCTAAAACTAAAACCCCTAAATTTACCCCTAAGCATTTTATCCCCCTAAAAAAATCCCATTCTAAAATTTTCCCCCTAAATTTAGGGGGAAAACCCCTAAGTTGGCAACCCTGGCCAGTGGTATTACCAGGAAAACAAAATGGCCGTTGCATCGGTTCCGACCAGCAGGTGCTTTCATTTATCCGACGGCTGCGTCCGTCCAGATAAGAACGGACGGACAGGCACGCTTTGGGGGGGGGGAGGATAGAACAGAGAGAGAAAGGATTAGACGAGCGCCTCGATTCATTACTGTGGTCTGTGCGACTCGAAAGGGGTCTCTATACCGCAAATCCTCACCCGACGGAAGACGTTCGACCTATTGGGGGGGAGGGGCGGGGGGGGGGGGGGGGATTGGCTTGATTGCCTGCCGCCGTGAAATATGCGTGTTTGCTTCGGAAAGATACGTAATTCGGACGATTATGCCCAGCGAGAGAATGCTTTTGTAGTTTATCTGTCTGCATCGCTCTCCAGTAATGAACATGATGCAGGAAATTATAAATGAAGCAATTTACATTTGTCAGTGGAAATGATTTCACTCCATGGAAAGAGTTGGCGTTGTTGTCTGGTAATCGAGAGACTGATGGGAGAAGGCAGAACATTTGAGGAGGTTCAAAAACAGTTTAGTCACAATTCCAGCCATTTTCAGTGGTAGTAAGAAGCTGCTCCGCCAACATGCAACACAAATAAGCAAAAGCAAATGTTTTTTTTTTTTTTTTTTTTACAACTCATTTTAGTTAAAGAGATACTATGCTTCTAAAATTTCGGCTGAAATGTTCGTAATAATTTAGTTGTTGAACTTGAAATATTGGAATAAGTTGCATTTGATCGGCTAGTTAGAATCGAATTCTATTTTATTGGACACCTAAAACGGATTAAATCCTTTTGATACCGTAAAACAATTTTAGCAATTAACTGCTATAATAGGCAAAAATTAAAAGAAAAATACTCTTTTCTTTTAGTCAAACAATCTATAAACACAAAACTTATCTCAAAAGTGCAAAAAATGACTAAGTCCTGGCCAGTGGCAAAGTATTATGGGTGATTGAAAGCAAAACTGTAATTGGTCATAGCTTGGAATAGTTCCTTGACAGTTGTTTGCCCACTGAAATAAAATAAATTCTTGTTGGAACAAAACTTTTTTCGTCATGCGGTGGAAGCAAATATTTCGATCTTTAGTTTTTAACTGGCGAAAGAATAATCCGCCTTCAGCAAACATTTTTATTAATAAACTTTTTTTAAACGTCACCTCTTCATTTATCTCATCAGTTTTATTAAATTTTCGTTTTGCAGTTGCTTATTTTATGGTATTTATGTTTGCTTATTTATTTTGTGTTTACTGGCTCAAAATCCCCTGCGTGCTAGACTGCGCCAGGCCAGGGGGTCCTGTTAATTAGTGTAAATCCGAAAAGCTTCTGCCAAGTTACTTGATGAATGTTTCCGAACTCTCGTCTTCTTGTTTCTCAAAGTAGAGTTACTGCAATGGCGGCATTTGATGCCATCATGGTTCATATGACTCATACACAGTCTCGCACACAAGGTTCAGGGGGTCCGGACCCCTCCCATAGGTCTTGCTTTTTTTCCCACTTGATTACTATTCTATGTATTTTGTACGTAGAATAATTTCAAACAAAAGTAACAATAACTTCACTTCTAATAAGTGAAAAAATAAAATCCTGATGTTAAAAGATTTTTTAGACATTGCGCACTTTTCCTATACCGAATTGCCTATAAAAAGCAAAATGTTGATTATAAATGAATACATTGTTATAACCATGTTTTTAGCTTTGTAATTAATGAACTTGAATCCATTTTTTTTTATTACTGTGAGAAAAGTAAAAGCTTAAATAATTTCGCTTTCTGGTTATTTATTTAAGTACTAGTGGTACCCGCACGGCTTTGCCCATAATAGAAAAATTAAAAGGTCTTTTGGTTCGCCTGTATATTTACAAATAATGAATGATGAATTTTCTCGCCAATTGGCTTATACCCATACTACGGTTCCACGTTATGATAATTTCGTATCTCGCCAATTGGCTTGTGCCCTGTTACGGTTCCACGTTATGATAATTTCGTAATTTACTCATCCATCTTATGATAGTTTTGTTCTTAAAATTGGAATAGAAAAGGAACCACATCGAGTTTTCGAAAAATCGCTTCGAGGTGCACACCCCCATGCTACGAACTAACTTTGCGCCAAATTTCATGAAAATCGACAGAACGGTCTAGGCGCTATGCGCGTCACAGAGATCCAGACATCCAGACATCCTCCGGACATCCAGACAGTGAGACTTTCAGCTTTATTATTAGTGAAGATATATCATTGAATTATACTAATTATTTATGCAATATGTAGTATATTTTTTACTGTTCTTCGTTCTCGGGAATCGATAAAATCAAGTCAATATGTTTGACGGCGTATTGGGGTATGATGTAAGAATGGGACTTTCGACCTTGGACCCTCCCCTTGCGAAATTCCTGTATGAGCCACTGCTTATACACATCATTTTCCTCAATTTAAAATCTACATGTGTGTGTGTGTGCAGGGGCGCCCCGATGGGAGGTCCCAAAAATTTCCTTATTCGGCAAATTTTGTCTGACGATTCGGCAAAATTATCATCATTGGGCAGAATTTGGAGCTTTATTCTGTAAAATAATCATCATTCGGCAGAATGGGGTCGTTTCCAATATTTTAAAAACATTTTTTTCTGAAAGAACATGTTTAAAAACATAGGATTTAACCATTTTTTACATAATTTATTTAAGCTTAATAGTTTTAAAAAAAATATTTAAATCTATGCGCTTTTATTGTTTACGCTTCTGTCGTGTGACATCGCAAATGATGAAATGCCATTCAGTGTTGCCATCCACAGAGCAAAATATTTAATTCCCATCTTTACTCACGTGTATTGGCATCGATGGGGTTGATAGCAAGCGTAGAACGCAATATTTAATTCGCTTCTTGATTATCATAACGTGGAAAGGTGGTAGAAAAATGCGCCAAATTGCATCATTTGTGATGTTATAAAGACCACGCCTTATTATCAAAATCGGACGTTTTAAAAAATTAATTAAAAAATAACTGTTGGGAAAATGAAAGTATTTCCTGGGTCCATTTTTTTTTAAAACTTATTCTACCAATTTCAGTGACTAAAAGTAGTACTTTTGACTGAAGGAAACAACCCCATTAGGAGTTTTATTCCGTAAAATTATCATTATTCGGCTGTTAAAATTATCATAAATCTGTAGTTCCTTTCGGCCAAATTGCTATCATTCCGCAAAATTTGGAGTTGCATTCTGCAAATTGAAACTTTCCACTCTCCCAAAAAAATTAAGTTTGGTGTGCCTCTGTATATGTGATATTTGAAATGGTAAAATTAAAGCCCTATTTCTACCAAAAAAGATTTTTTTAGTCAGCTTGGAATGTCTTTAGGCCGCTAATAAACCAAATAGCGAGACGGAACCAGACATCACCATTGGATACAGAAGCCCAATGCAAAGACCCTCATAGCAGCCACCCTTCCCGAAGCTGCCAGGGCAAGATCCTCCTCGCCTGACAAATGACCGGAGTCCAGCAGAAGAAAAAAAACAGGATTCCTCCAAACAAAAGTTGTGATTGCACTCGATCCGGCAGCGCAGAAGAAAGACGTTTACCCCATTACTAATTCTGGCCGAGCCATGAAAGTTTGATGCCCGGACCCTTGCGGATGACAGCAGCCATTAGGACGCGACAACGCGTTGCCGGAGAAAGTGGGCCGGACAGGACCGGATTGCCATAAATTAGAAATGGGGATGGATGCGCTTGTTGCTTCGGCTCGGCTTTTCTTGGAGCTCTGATTATCTTCAGCATCTTTGTTACGCAAGGTGCTCTACTACCGGCTCTGGTAGCAGCACTTGTATGATTCCGTGATGTCGAGTTAAGAGTGGTTCGTGTTGAAATGTTTGAAATAAAATATTTACAAGAGTTCTCGATTACAACGCTCAAAGCCAATAAAATTTAAATTAAAAATTTGACAGAAAAAGAAGTTTAGTCGGTATAGTAAAAGCTGTATTCGTACAAAGCTGTATACCGTCTAGTTTTCTTTTTATAGTTAGTTCTTTTCGCAAAATCTTAATTTAAATTTTACGGTCTGCTAAGAATTTGCATAAACATGGAGACATTTGGAGCAACTGCAATTTTTTGAGTGTCGTAATTAAAAAGTCATATACAGGCTGTCATCAAAATAATGGAAACACCTGTGAATAAAAGTTACATTTTTGAATGTGCTTCGTACGTAATAAAGAATAAAACTAGATATCTGGTTTTTTTTGTAAATAGTAATGTACATATTCTGGTAGTATATGGTGGATTAACTGAAATTCTGGGAGTCTTGGATTTTTTTTCAAGCGTGTGAAACATAGGATCTTTCAAATTTTAAAAAAGGCCAAATTGTTTGAGCGCGTCTAGCTGAAGCAAGTGTCACTGAAACATCTCAACTTTTTGATGTTTCTAGAGGTACAGTATCTAAAGTCATGACAGCATACATGCAGTGCGGTAAGACAAGCTCGGCAAAGCAAAATAGTGGACGGAAAGAGAAGCTCAGTGAAAGAAACCAACGGTATTGAAGAGGATTGTAATGTCCAAAAAGCGAACAATATCAGCAAAAATGACCAGAAAACTCAATCACCATCTGGATTCACCAGTGTGAGTGATTAGAGTCAGAAAGCACCTTTATCAACAGAACATTTATGGCAGAGTAGCGATTCCCAACACACTTGTCACAGAGTGTTTCCATTATTTTGATAACTACCTGTAGTTATTTTCTTTCAAACTTTTTAGTGCGAATCAAGCTACAGTGGAAGCCCATTAATGGTATCAGGGGTTAGTTGAATCTTCCGCTTTACTGAATCAAATTGTCAAAAACAGAACAAAATCCAGCTTTATTGAATTAACCGCTTTATGGAATCAAAACTGTTAAGAACAAACATGATTCATCTAAGCGGCAGCCACTGTAATAGAAGTCTGCCGTGGCCAGGTAGACGGCAAAACTTCCAAAAATTAGGTTTTGAGATATTTGAAGAAACACGTTTTATATTCCACACTAACTATAATAAAATGCTGTAATTCGATGTTATGTTCATAGAATACTTTCTGTCATTCACACCGAAAGAGAAAAATATTGGTTTAAAATTGATACCAAATTCAGCTTAATTGGTTGAAAAATAAAGAAATTAGAGAGATTTTCTGAATTCATGCCAAAACGGTGACTCCGAAAAATGATCAAATTTTTGAAAAAAATTCTCCAAAGCGTAATTTTCATTCAAAAAATCTAAAAAAATTAATTTGGGCTTTTCTCATAGATATCTATTCGTAAAGAAATAATGGACAAAATCTGAGACAGGACGGCACATGGCATTTGGCGATTTGACGTGAAATGATCCATTAGTATTTGTAAGGTTCCATGAATGAACCGCTTTGTAAGATGGTTCATTCATGGAAATACATAGCGGTCCAATGATAGCAACTGAGTCATTTTGAATATTCTGGTAGTTGTTACTGCTGTTATGATTCATGAGAAAACATGAAATATTGGGAAATTGTACTTGAAAAAGCACTCTTTCAAGTTCGTGTTTCCATTTAATTGTGCTGCGATATTCAAATATTGTTATAACAAACTGAAAATGTCAATAATTAGTGGGTGAATGGTAGAAATTTTACTTGGACCTTTAACAATATGATGTATTAATTCAAGCTCCTTAAAGAATTTGAATTGTACTGTTTTCAGACAAAGGAAGGTCCTGAATATGTTTCCGCCCCTGAAAAAGCTTTGTTTGGTAAAATATCTTCACTGTCCAGTCATGGAACCGGTCCATTGACAGTAACCTTCCCCTAAATAATCAAAGTACATCTTTTTAAAGTTTGTCCCAAGGTTTTCATGAAACTCCCCTGGCCTAGCAATGAATTCAATTATTACATGTAAAAAAATGAATTTGAATCTGCTGGATGGCAACACTGTTTATTCTAACCATTTTGTTGGATTCCCAGTGTATTTTGTAGGTCTGATTTTGCAGGTATTCTAATAATAATTTTGAAGTTAACTGAAGTAGGTAACATATTTGCTGCCACTCTCTTGGATAACATTTTTCTTGAATATAAAAGATTTGTATTTTGTTAAATTATTTCTGTTATGTAATTTAATTAAGAGATACGAATAAAAATATAAAAATTTTAACCTTAAATATGGTTCTAAGCCTTGGTAACAAGGTATGTATAAGTAAAATGTCACTGTCCTGACATTTCATACTCAGGGCAGCATAACTAAAGTGTAATATGGCTGAAGTAAGTTCCCTTTATTTTTCTCTTATTTTACTTCTCACAAAGACTCGGCATTATTTATTTCAAAAAATGAAGCATTTTTATTTTTGAAGAATTTGCGAATAGAAAATGTCGCGTTTTGGGAGAATCCTCCATATTGTATAAAAATTTCGTATCTCTGTTTGACTTTACTATCCCGCAGAGAAAACATCTTACCACCGTCAAATTAAGAAAGAACGCCCCTCCCCCCCTTTCGGCGAAACTTAGTTTATCTTAATAAAACTTCCAGCGAGAGCCCCACGTCATCATCCGGTGACAATTGCGGGCGGATGAAGAAGAAAAAACGAGCCGGATATAAATGAGCCAGATATCGGAAAGCTCCGACTGCATCAACTGGTCCATCTCTTTAAAAGAGCCTTTATGCCGCCACAATTAAAACAAAAGCGAATCCAATGAGCTCCAAAAGAATCGCATTTAAAAAGTTTTCTTTTGCCGGAGATACGAGTAATAGGTGGGCTTACTTAATGAGAAGCAGACTTGTCGGAAAACAATTAAAGGGAAGAAAATTATAAAATTGGAAGGACATTAGAAAGGTGGGGGCCACTAAATTGCCTTTGTTTAGGGAACTATTAGCATAAACGAATGACCACCCTCTTCTAAAAAAGATTGAGAAGTATTTATTTTATTGTTCCGGAGCCTTTTGTTCCAGAGGAGGATTGGGATTCTTTTGTGTTCTTTTTCCGGTCGGTCGTGTCGAAAATTTTCCCGGCTATTATTGTTATTGTTTCTCCTTTTGTCATGCCTAATATGCGAAATAATTCTAGCCGCGGAAAAGAGGTATTATCATGTGTGCCGCCCGCATTTGCATACGCTATTTGTATTCGACGACGATTAAGGGAAGAAAGGGGTATGTATTGGGGTGCTTTTTTTTTTCGTGGGGGTATGTTACTCCGATTCGATTTAAACGATGAGTTATAAATTAATCGAGTACAGTTAACTGTGGTATCGAGGAAAATTGCTTCACTATTACTTACTGCTTGCGGGACAATATCTAAGGTATAATTAACCCTTTTTTGTGCTGATTTTTTAAAATCCTTTAAGGACCAGTGCCTGACTATGGCTTTTGAGGACACTGGATCTTTTCTTCACTCGGTGTTGCGAGTGCAGTTAACTGTGGCTTCGAGGCAAATTGCTTCAATATTACTTACTGCTTGCGGGACAATATTTAAGGTATAATTAACCCTTTTGTGACCTGATTTTCAAAAATACTTTTAGGACTAAGGTCTGACTATGTGTTTTGAGAACACTGGGTCTTTTCTTTGTTCGGTGTTGCGAGTACAGTTAACTGTGGTTTCGAGGGAAAATTGCTTCCATTATTACTGCATGCAGGACAATATCTAAGGTATAATTAACCCTTTTAGACCTGATTTTAAAAAATACTTTTGGGACTAAGGTCTGACTATGTCTTTTGAGAACACGGGGTCTTTTCTTTGTTCGGTGTTGCGAGTACAGTTAACTGTGGTTTCGAGGTAAAATTGCTTCCACTATTACTGCATGCAGGACAATATCTAAGGTATAATTAACCCTTTTGTGACCTGATTTTAAAAAGTCCTTTTAGAACTAGGGCCTGACGATGTCTTTTGAGGACACTGGGTCTTTTCCTTGCTCGGTGTTACGAGTACAGTTAACTGTGGTTTCAAGGAAAATTGCTTCACTATTACCTACTGCTTGCAAGACAATATTTAAGGTATAATTAACCCTTTTGTGTGCTAATTTTTTAAAATCCTTTAAGGACCAGGGCCTGACTATGCCTTTTGAGGACACTGGGTCTTTTCTTTACTCGGTGTTGCGAGTGCAGTTAACTGTGACTTCGAGGAAAATTGCATCACTATTACTTACTGCTTTCGGGACAATATCTAAGGTATAATTAACCCTTTTGTGACCTGGTTTTAAAAAATACTTTTGAGACTAAGGTCTGACTATGTCTTTTGAGAACACTGGGTCTTTTCTGTGTTCGGTGTTGTGAGTACAGTTAACTATGGTTTCGAGGGAAAATTGCTTCCACTATTACTGCATGCATTACAATATCTAAGGTACAATTAACCCTTTTGTGGCCTGATTTAAAAAAATCCTTTTAGGACTAAGGTCTGACTATGTCTTTTGGGAAGACTGGGTCTTTTCTTTGTTCGGTGTTGCAAGTACAGTTAACTGTGGTTTCGAGGGAAAATTGCTTATGCGGGACAATATTTAAGGTATAATTAACCCTTTTGTGTGCGGATTTTTTAAAATCCTTTAAGGACCAGGGTCTGACTATGTCTTTTAAGGACACTGGGAGCGAACTTTACTTGGTGCCCCCCTTCCCCCCCCCCCCCCCCGCCTCCCGCTTAGATTATTCAGTAGAGTAATAAAATATTTAATACTTACGTATTTCCACAAAAATCATTTTTAATAAAAGCAGCACTAATAAATTTAAGACTGATCTATGTGATAAATCTGCATTGGGAAGGTAAAGAGCAGTATCTTCAGAAATGAGGTTTTGAGACAGTTGAAAAAACGCGTTTTTGGATTAAATAGTAGCAATGGGGAAATGCATGTATTATGAGACAAAATGAAATACAGTATGGGACCTCAAATTCGAAATGCTCGCGACCCCGAAATTACCGGATTTTGGATTTTGACGCAAAAAATAGTGAAAACTCTCCTGTCGTGCGGTATTTGTCACGTTTTTCCTGGTTTCTCTAATGTTCACTCTAAATTACTTTCATTTTTTGATAAATCTGAATGAAAGCATACTTTATTATGCTAAAACAAAAGTCCGAGATAATTTAGTGCGGCGGATAGTACGCGAATGTTGCTTTTTATTATTATGCAATGTGCCGATGAATGCAATAAATAAATTATTTTTTTACTGAAAAGAATCTTGTACTTTTGTTTAAATTTCCTTGACGGCAAACCCTGACATACTCGATCTGATCTATGGAGTTGAACTTTGAGTGGGCGTGGTTCTGCTCCCAAGTGAGTTAAATAAAACTGAAATCGAAAAATTGAAACCTTCCCTTCTCGACTTTAAGCCCGCATTTTATTCTTATACTTTACGAGTCCTTTCAATATGGCATATCCAATCACTTTACCCTTTGCTGCTAAATTTTTTAGATGCTCCCGCATCCAAATATATTCCTTGGCTCCCGTAATTTTCCATGCAATCCCTAGAAAAAAAAGATAAGAGGAAAAATTCTCGGCTTTGCCTCCACTGACGGATGAGAAAGTATATCAAAGAAAATCTAGCAACTTAGGAATCTATGAATAAAACATTCTCCATGCGTTTATCCCTTGCCAGAAAAAAAATCCCCCATAAATTTTCCCCCACTGTATCTTCAACCCCTGACAAATCATAACAAATCACTTTTCCATGCGGAAACAGGATCAAATATATTTCCCCGGTTTAGGAGACGTGGGAAATGCTCCGGTCGTCAATCATAGCGTCACGATTTGATAGGCTGTTGAACTTTCATCCGGGAATTTGCATATGAATATTTAATGAGGATTTTAGAATCAAAGGCACGCCCATTTTGATGTGTGTCATCAAAATTGCTCAGAAAGTAGCAAGAGGAGAAGAAGAGAAAATAAAAATCAGAATTTTTTTCATGACTTGGGAATTGATGCACTAGGTTTTACCTGGCTTCGTTGAATAATATAGGAACGTGAAAATTTTAGGAACATATATAAAATCTTTTACTGCTGTTGCTGATATGAAAACGTTCCAAAATTTAATTATTCAACTGTCAAATAATTCTTCTTGAGAAAATGAGTAAGTATTTTGTGATATTTTCCTCCATGCACTTATATTTTCCGAACATTCCCTAAAAGTTCCTTTTTCAGTTAAAACAGAGTTCCCGAACTTTTTTTTTTGTTTCACGTACCATTTGGTTGTACATCATGCTAATCTGTGCCACATTGTAAAAATGGTTTTACTTCGCAAAATTCGAAATTGTGAGTGTTATTTATTTGTATTATATATATATTATGTATAATGTATTACATTTTCATGCATACATAAACTCTACATAGTATAAAATGAAGTCTCCAAAAAGCGTCTGTGTGTTTGAACTCGCAAAACTCGAGAACTACCCGGCCGATTTTGCTGAAATTTTAACAGTTTGTTCCTTTAAGTCCTGAGAAGGTTTGCAGACCAGTTCGAAAGCAATTCGATGAATAGTTCTTTTTTTATTCCAATTTTGACCCAATTTTCACATACATTCCCGAATATGGGGGTGAAAAATTACTTGCACATATTAATATTACATATCGTTCGAAAGGGTAGAATTTTCCGCGTTCTACGCTATTTGTTTCAATGTCCTAACTTTTTTACAGCGGGAGTTATTTGCGTTTTTAGCTCGATTTTTTTAGGCTTAGCTGAAATTTAGGTACTACTTTCTTCATTTAATAAATCAATAAAAAGTGAAGGAATCGGCCCACAGCTTTCTTTTTGACGTCATTGGAAAAAGCGAACTTTTTTACTCCAGAACTAACTCGACCTATTGTCGAAAAAATAAGCTTTTATCTCGAAAGAAAAAAAAGTTACAAGCCTTTTTAAATCAAGTTTCAGAAATCTCGATTCCATTCAAATTGTGGACCATTTTCTTTCGCATTTTAATTCCTTAAACTTATTTTATTTTGTGTTTCCATGGTTACGCATTTTAAATCCATTTTTCTGGATTTAATTTCTTAAAAGCATTTCAATATTTGCCGTCATTATTTTGGAAGGAAAATCTTGATGTTTTTTTTAATTTATTTTTTACGCCTGATTGTTGAATATACGTCACTTGACACAATTTTTATTTTCAAGTAGGACCGGGCAAAGCCGGGCAACGCAGCTAGTACATTATACAATACTGCAAGTAAATAATGGCGGTTAAGGTTATTAGTAGCATCGTTGCATTACTCGTCTCTGTGCTGTAACTAGAGAAAACCAGGACTAAGGAGTCAGAGGGAAGAGGAGCGACTCCAGGAATTTTAGAACCTTCGACTCCGACTCTTTTATGCCAAAATCAGTTCAACTCCGACTCCGACTCTTCGAATTTTAAACCTTCGTCTTCTGACTCCGACCCTTTTACCTTAAAATCATCCCGACTCTGACTCTTCGACTCCGATTCTGACTCTGGCTACGAAGCGATTTGTTCAACAGTAAATAATTTTAGACCTAACACGAATTCCTCGCCCGCAACATGAAAATTTTCGGAAGCGAATCGCGGTGTGTAAGTTTCGACTTTGTTATGGACTACAAATTTTTTTTGTTTTTCTTGAATGGACCTTCATCCCTTTAGCATCACTGAGAGTGGAAGTACTCACAACGTACTAGTCTGAACATCGTTATACTAAAAACTACTTTTCAATTTTCATTCCTTTTTTTCGTTCTAAATGCAAAAGCTAACGAAATATAACGACACTTAAGAGCGCTGTTTCATGTAAAGTTGGTGAAGATAGAAAGAAAAAGAGAAAGTTTCCAACAATTAAAAAAAAGCTAAAACTTCTCGAAAAGCTGTAGTTCAACTAAAAAATGCGTTGAAGGTAGCACGACAATTAGGTATGAGTGAATCTTCCATACGTACAATTAAAAGTCGAGAAAAATCAAATCCGCAAAAGTTCACAGAGTAATAGTTTTTAAGCAAAATTCAAAAATTATGTAAATGGAAGTTGTTCTTTACTGTAAACTAGCAAAAATACCCGGCGTTGCCTGATGGGTCACTAATAATTGTGAAAAACAATTGCTACTTTCATTCGTTTTCTGTTTTAACTGAAAGAACTTAAAACACACCGCTTTGACGTGATTAAAAATTGAGCTTCTTCCTTAACCATAAAAGTAAAATAGCAATAAGTATAAAGAACAAAATAGTATTCAGTTAGAACCGAAAGGACGACATTTAAGCATATAAAAATTTGAGGAATTTCCAAAATATGAACTAACAAAAACAAAGATCACCAAAAAAACTGTGCGCTTTATTTATTTAATTAAATAGTACACATACACACGCTCACAAAAAAGCTCTCTACTATGTTTCAGTGTGCAAAAAGTAGAGTTTCCAAATATTTAAATGATTTTAAATTCATGTTTGCTCCGGAGAAGCCTTGATTCAAAATTTTCATTATGATTACTATTAATATTGCTGTTGTAAGGCAACGAAATTTTGTAACAATGAGTGTTATATTTAATTATTTAATGGAAAAATTATATAAAATTTACTGTTTTCCATCAAACCTTTTTTAAACTAAGTTTTTTAGGAATAAATTATAGCCTAAGTTGCTTACTGATAAAGTAGCTATCTGTGGTGAAAAAATGGTTAAAATCCGTCCAGTAGTTTTGAAGCTTAGCCCGGACATCCTTACATACAGAGGTAACCATTTATGTACATAGATTAAAGAAACCAGGAAAAGGGGAATTGCCATAAAAGAACTAGTGAAGGAACTGTATTTAAAAATATATTAACGGTTTGATCACGCAGCATAAATCGTCATCATTTTCACTTTCAAGTTACAAATATCATTACTAGATCTATTGTACAGTGCAACTATAGTGCATTTGTTTCTTTTAATACATACTGTACGTACCGTACTGGTTTATTTTAAGTGTTTCTTTCCCATTGATCATTTATTTTGTGCACCATAAGAGTATTTTATCTTTACTATTAATAAAGCTGAAAGTCTCTCTGTCAGGATCTCTGACGCGCATAGCGCCTAGACGTTCGGCCGATTTTCATGAAATTTGGCACCAAGTTAGTTTGTAGCTTGGGGGTGTGCACCTTGAAGCGATTTTTCGGAAATTCGATGTGGTTCTTTTTCTATTCCAATTTTAAGAACAAAATTATCACAAGATGGACGAGTAAATTACGAAATTATCATAACGTGGAACCGTAACATGGGCACAAGCCAGTTGGCGAGATACAAAATTATCATTACGTGGAACCGTAACATGAGTACAAGCCAATTGGCGATAAAATTCACCATACATTTTTTGTAAATATACAGGTGAATCAAAACCGTAACATGGGTACAAGCCAATTGGCGATAAAATTCACCATACATTTTTTGTAAATATACAGGTGAATCAAAAGACCTTTTAATTTTTCTATTACGGGCAAAGCCGTGCGGGTACCACTAGTGTTGAATAAAACGGGTTTTTTTTAATCCAAATAAAAATTCAGTTCTTTATGTAAGAAACAGTAACGTTTAGTTAAGAAATGATTTTTTACAGTTTAAGGTGGTCTTTACAAAAGTCTAAAATAATTGGATATGCTTATAAAAATTTTTGCACAAACACTTTTCACAAAGCGAAATTTCGACCTAAGCGAGGGGTCTTGGAACGCAACCCTTGCTTAAGTCGGGAGCGTAAAGGCACTTATTTTCGCGAATCTTAAAGTTTCGTAAGCCCGTCGTAATCGCGAAATTTCAAGCCTCGTGAAATATTTTTTTACGTAGCGTATTTTTCAACTTTTGGTCCGGCACATATAAAACGTGCGAATTTTTCAGCTCGCGAAATCTCCAATAAGTTCAATTTCGCGAAAATTTGTGCTTTTACAGTAGTATATTGAATGTGTAATTTCCGGTGACAAAAAGAAGAAAGTGAGGAAGTTACGTCACATGCAGTGGCGCAGCAAAGGGGGGTTGGTTGGTGGTGACCCGCCCCCCCCCCCCAGAAATTGGTTTTAACATAAATGCAAGTCCTAATACAGTAATTTATATTTATGAAAAAGCTGTTATGATCCAAAAAAACCCCTTCAGAAGGTATTTTTGATCAAAAAATCCCTTTCAAAAGGCATTTTTGATCCATTAATCCCCTTCAAAAGGTGTTTCTGATCAAAAATCCCCTTCAAAAGTATTTTTGATCAAAGAACCCCTTTCGAATGATAGTGGTCACATGTATGAGCTTCTCTGACAAGAAAGAACGGAAAGTATTATGCAGGAATAAAATTATTCATCAGTTTCAGAATTGATTTTCTGATGGGCTCCGGAGCGCAATATTGATGAACTCCACTACTTTTTTTCTAATTTCATCGGGAAAAAAAAGGCGGGAGTTGAGCTCCTATGAGCTGCCACGCAAACAAAGCCCTTGTTGTTGTTGTTGACTTGTGTCTACTAGATTGACCATTTGGGATGCGCTGCTTCACTCTTCCATCGGTACCGTAATTTGGTGTGAAATCCGACTTTCGCAGTACACAAATGCTCCGTTTATAGGGCAGGCAACCACTCGCGGGATTCAAATCCGGGACCTCCCTATTGTAAATAGAGTTCTCTGACCACTAGACAAGGAGGCCGGTAAATTAAGCCCTGGTTTTAAATATAATGGTAACATCACACTCTGTATTAGTCTAAACAACGCATTGCTTTAGTTTATACGAATAACCGCTGCGATTCTTAACGATTTTTAAGCAATCCCGATTGCTTATTGTTCTCACTTGGCTTTTTTGATGTGCTATCATTTTATTTTCCCGTCAGCACCCTCTGCAGCACCACCGTCGACCGGCCGGCCGTCTCACGATGCTGCTCCTCTAGCGAAAACCGTCTCCAGGTTGCGTCACTTACTTGCCTACACTTACACATACACCTACACACACATACATCTACACACATACACCTACACACAAAAAGACATACACACAAACACCTACCCACACATACACATACCCTCCCACACACCCCCCCCCCACACACACACATACACACAACTACCCACACACACACATGCCTACACACAAATACACAAACCGCCCACACACAAACAAACATACCCCCACCCACACACGTCTACATACACACACACACACACACACACACACACACACACTCGTGATTGCGAAAAACATAATTTAAATTCAAGATGCCAAAAATTCAAATTAATATTATTTTTTTTTTTTTTTTTTTCATTCTATATATGAACATTGATAAAATAGAATGGCTCGTAAACGCGCTTTTTTATCTAAAGTTGGTGAACGTGGAAAGAAAAAGAGAAAATTTCTGAACATTAAAGAAAAGGTCAAGATTCTCGATATACTTGAACAATTAAAAACTGGATCGAAGGTAGCAAGCACTACAGTTAAGTAGGAGCGAATCTTCGATATGGGGCACTCAAAAAAAAAAACTTAAAACTCAAGAAAAGTAAATCCGTAAAAGTTCTGAACTTAGTTTTAATACTCGAAGAGTAATAAGCCAATCTCTGAGCAAAATGATCTATCTAAGTAAAGAAAATACAAAATTTATTTCCAAAAATCTTTTGGGCATTTCCACGGAAAATGGTCATTTTGTCCCGCACGTGACGCCTCATATACTATGTCATTGAAAATAATACTTTAAGCAGGGATTCTCAAACTTTCTCGATACGCAGCATCCTTTGAGGAATTAGATTTTTCTCACGACACCCTAGCCTATCTATGTTATTTTATACGTATTGATGGCGTGGACATTTCGCGGAACACCTCACCTCTTCCTGCGGCACCTCAGGGCGCCGCGACACCCAGTTTGAGAACCTCTGCTTTAAAACATTAATGATTTTTTTTTCTGTTTAACAAATAACAAACTATGTATGATATCTTAAGCAAAAGAATTTAGTCATTACCTTTTAAAATTATTACTTTTTAATCTTTACTAATAATAAAGCTGAATGTCTCTCTCTTTCTGTCCGGATCTCTGTCTGTCAGTCAGGATCTCTGTGACGCGCATAGCGCCTAGACCGTTCGGCCAATTTTCATGAAATTTGGCACAAAGTTAGTTTGCAGCATGGGGGTGTGCACCTCGAAGCGATTTTTCGAAAATTCGATGTAGTTCTTTTTATATTCTAATTTTAAGAACAAAATTACCATAAGATGGACGATTAAATTACGAAATTATCATAACGTGGAACCGTAACATGGGCACAAGCCAATTGGCGAGATACGAAATTATCATAACGTGTAACTGTAACATGGGTACAAGCCAATTGGCGAGAAAATTCACCATACATTATTTGTAAAGATACAGGAGAACCAAAAGATCTTTTAATTTTTCTATTACGGGCAAAGCCGTGCGGGTACCACTGGTGAATTATGTAAACCGTCACGTGCGGGACAATCGGTTGACGTTTTCGTGGAAAGGCCCTTTTCCACTTGCAAAGTAAACATACCATACATTACATTACATTACTCTCCAGGCTCTCCCGTACCTACTACTGTATGTGGTTTAACCAGTTGGATAGGATCCTAAAGACAACCGTATTTTGATCCAGAACATGAACCGAGCACATCCTGATCCAGCACTCCCAGAAGTATTGATTTGGAAAGGGAACTTAGAAGAAGAATTTGTGACCACGAACATATTTAATGGCCTCCGGTTATCATTGGCGAACATGGAGGATCTTCAACCGGCTGCCATCGAGTCCGGGACCCTCCAGTTACGAGTCCGGCTCCTTGCCAATCAACCAGCATACTATGCATAATAGAACGCCGAAAATCCGAAACTTTAGAAATCCGAACGCACTCCCATGCCATTTTAATAAAAAAAAATTATATTCAGTGAATAATAAAAGGTAATTTTTGTTAAATTTTGTTAAAAATTGTAATTATATATTGTAACGTTAAGTAACTTTATTTTATGTTATGAACATCCATATTGCATAACCATTTTATTTTATTAAATGGCACGCTATTTTCCTAAACGGTACTGCGCTTTTCGAAAATCCGAACAGTTTGAAAATCCGAACTACCTATGGTCCCAATTCGGTCGGATTTTGGAAGTTCTACTATACCACTCAACCAACAAAAGTGCAAATTAATACAGTGTACACTACTGATAAAAGAAACTGCCCTGTACATAAATTTGCAATATTCACTGCGACAACGGGGTTTCCCAATTCGCGTCCACCCCCTCATTTCCACTCTTTTATTCGTCTGCGTTGAGGCATACGAGTTCCCCCTTTTCTTCCATAACTGTCAATCCGCTGACGTCACGGGCCGGCAGATGTCGATTTGATTTGGAGGACATTTTCCCTAATAATCTCCCCCACCCCTCTCCTCCTAATATTCCGAGAAGATGCTCTTTTTCCCTGCTCTTTAAATATGCATGACCCACCTGTCTGCTCTTATGCATTATTTGGCCCCGGCAGATTAATGGGCATAAATTTCCGATCGAAGAAGAAAAAGATGGTCTGAGTTCTCTCGTCTGATGTACGAGTTTTGTTTTAGTATCTTGTTGAGTTGATGGTTTATGGATATTTTGTTTCTCCCGTTTGTTGTTGGAAATGCTTTTTCTTTTTATTGTGCCTTTCGTGGAAAAGGGAAATATTTTATCACGCGTGACTTTGATAGTATTTTTGTGAAAACTTGTTAAGAGAGTTTTTTACTTCCTTTTACAAAAAAGGAAGTATTCGCGAAAAAATTTTCACCCAAAAATCGGCCTTAATTTCCACTTTGCTAACCCCCAAATGAATGTTGAGTTTTTCTTTCAACCCGACCACACGTGGATATGTGCCTAGGAACGTACAAACACCCGAAATATCCATTTTGATGGTCTCCGAGTTAATTACGACGAGTTTTCTCGTGACGTCTGTATGTACGTATGTATGTGCGTATGTGTGTATGTATCTCGCATAACTCAAGAACGGTATGTCCTAGAAAATTGAACTCCTAGTGGTGTCTAGTTGTGCGCCTCCCTTTTTGGTTGCATTTCGGTGTTCCTAAAGGGTTCTTTTGCACCTTTTTGAGGGGAATTCATAGTTAATTTCGATGCAAAACTCAAGTGGTGTTATAATTTGGCGGACACTTGGCGATATATCGCCAATCTTTTGGTCGCCAAGTTTTGTCGCCAACTTGATGACAAATTTGGCAATTTTTTTTTTTTTTTTTAACCTGGTTTCAATGTAGCTATTGTTGGTAATATTTAGAGAGTTAACTTTTGAATCACACTAAAATTGCCAGTAATGGGAAATAACATTAAATTGGTGAAAAAGGAAGTCATGTAATGCCCACATCAGCTCGTTTCTAATTATGGTGCCTTTCGTGGAAAAGAGAATTTTTTTACCACGCGTGACTTTGATAGTATTTTTATGAAAACTTGTTGGGAGAGTTTTTTATTATTAAAACTTACAAGACTGAATCAAAATATCCTGAAATATGTCCCCTTTTGGGCATGAATTGTTTCTCAGATGACTCGCGACGACAAATGTGAAGTCTTTTTCGCCAACGAAAATATGTACTTTGACATCTTCGGCTGAATTTTAATGAAAACTTGTTTAAAAATTATGTTTCGCCCTTAAAAATAAAAGTACAGATGAAAAGTTTCGTGAAATATGTCCCCTTTTGCGTATGAATTGTGTCTCTGATGTACCGCTCGTGATGACAAATACAAAGTCTTATTCGGCAAGGAAAATAAGTAGAGGTATGTGGGGCAAAGTGAAATGGTTAAGACGACTAAAGTTTTTGAAAATGAACAAATTGGATTTTTTTTTTTTTTGAAAATTACATGAAGAAACAACATTCTATTTTGTAATAAAACTTACACTAAAATGGTATTTTTTATTTTTGGCAGTAATTTGCGCCTTCAATAAAAAGTGGAAAATTTTTACTTTTCTTCTTGGAACAAAGTGAAAAATGAAATATTTTTTATTCAATTAGAGAAAATATTTTTGATCAAATGAAGCAGTAAATAAAAGGTTTAATGAGTAAATGAAAAGAAACTGAAACATTTAACTAAAAATTTATTAGTTAATTAATTAATGCATGAAGAAAAATAAATGAACAATAAAAGAGTGAATTAATAAGAAAATAGGTGAATGAATGAATAAATTAGTTAATTACTACATGGAGAAATGTAAATGAATGAATTAATAAATGAGTACGTATAGTGCAGCTCTGGTTAGCTGAGCTGTGACCTTGACTATGTTTACTTGTTTTAGGGGAGTTTAGTGAAAAATTGACGGGTTATTGGCTCGGATTTTAGATGGAATATTTTTGAAAAAATACTAAGAAAATTTCTCAACTCAACTTAGCGCAAATTAGCCCTCCCTATTTTCCGGAACAGAGGTGAACATTGTCGCGTAAAAAAGATTTTATAAACTCGAGAAGGTCGTTTATTAATAATTCGATTCCGAGGCACATGGACGGCTGGAATATAAGTACAGAAATAAAAAATTATTAAATAAACACAAAAAACCCGATTGCGTAAAAACCAAAAAAACTAAAAAGAAAAATGTATAAGCCCAGTACTTTAGAATGTTATTAAGTACTACTGAATAACTACACAGTTGAAATAGTTTTATAACCGTACACAGATAAGACAAATCATAAATTCAAAAGCAGAATAAAAGGATCAACAGTCGGGGCCCATTCCTTTCAGATTAAAGGAACCCAGTAAAATTTGAATGGGCCCCGACTGTTGATCCTTCTATTCTGTTTTTGAATTTATTATTTGTGTTATTTGTGTACGGTTATAAAACTATTTCAACTGTGTAGTTATTCAGTAGTACTTAATACATTCTAAACTACTGGACTTTTACATTTCACAGGTTTATTAAATAACTTGCAGTGGTCTAAATTACTGATAATTAGTCCCTCTAGGGACCTAACTTGGCTTAAAGCTACACGTGCTTGACCTTCGGCAAAAATGAGTGAACTTAAGTCAACCACAGCACAGCTATATAAACATCCTGTATAACTCATGATGACGCGAAATCGATTGACATAAGAATAATCTCTAAATTGAACGAGGCGTTTAGTTTCTACACCGCCACATATGTAAAAACAAACATACATACATACATAGACTCATAAACACTAGGGTGGGTCGATTTTGACTTTTTCTTGAAATCGAAAACGCCTGTGGTGGGAAAAGTTGTGTATTGGCATCAAATGCTCGCATAAAATTTTTTTTGGAAATCAAAATATATTCAGATCCCCCTCCAGCCCCTTAAAGTTTGGTCAAATATGTTAAAATTGACATTTAAAAAAATAATTTAAAAAATCTTATGTATAATATTTTTAATCGCCTGTGGTGGGAAAAGTTGTGTATTGACATCTAATGTTCATTAAAAAAAATTTTTGGTAATTAAAATATATTTATACCTTCTGCCAGGTCCCTAAAGTTTCGCTAAACATGTAAAAATTGACTTTTTTAAAACTTTTTTTTAATTTCTTATGTATTTTTTTTTAACCACCTGTGGTGTGAATAGTAAGACCCTTTGTTTGTGAACAAAATAATTATCATATCATATTACATATACCACCCCTGCCGGGAATCTGAAATTGAACGTTTTGCCTTTTTTCTTTGCTCCTTCTACTTAGTTTTAACTGTCAAACAGACAGATGGTGTGATTCCTCCGAATGTTTATTTTTCTTCTTCTCTGTGATATAATGAAACTATTTAAATCACCCACCCCCAGTCTGACAAATCGGCCTGTTCTTGGCATTTAGCCAAGCATATATGAACCAAATAGAAATCGTAACGAAAAACTCAGAGCAGAAGAATTGGTACAGCGAATGAAGTGTTATCAAGCATATTAGACATTTAAAAATAACCCAAGTATCTACTGTGGATTTTTAATTGCAGTAGGATCAGATGGAACAGCAGGCAGTACTGGCGTGAAAGGTGGTGTAATAAGACTGTTTGAGCTGCATTCAAAAAGGCCGTTGCAGTGGCTCATATGTCAATTGCACTCCAATGAGCTACCTTTACGCTATCTGTTACGGCATCTTGATGGAAGGACTACAGGTCCTTTTACATATCCTGTCCTATATAGAAGCTTCTTGGCACATGTAAGCAGCTACCAATTGTCAACTTTTAAAAGATCGCTTTTGATTTGTCAACAGTTGATACAGACGGACTTGGCACTGACCAAAAATACTTGTATCAAATATGTCAAGCAATATGTTCAGGAAATTGTTCAACATCTCTGTCCACCAAATTACCAGGAATGCTATCTCATGCTAGGTGGCTTACAACAGCAAACAGAGTACTTCGTTTGTATGTTAGTACAAAAGAGTCATTGCTGGAAATAGGGACTATTGTAGGCAAAAGTTTGGTTTTTGATTAAAACTGAGCCTTCATGCACAGCCGGTGCACAGCATCTTTGGGAAGTTATCCAAGATATCTTAGCGATGATCTAAAATCAGTAGTTGACCCTGTTATATAAAGAAATGGGTATTTTTTGGTCATCCAGAAAAGCTGCTGATAGCCATGATCTACGGCATGCGATCCTCAGTAAGGAAATTAGGCTACCGAACAATCCTGAAGGCCCGAACTCTTACTAATGAAACTGTTCGTGATTTTGTCATTCCACCTCTTAATTTTCAAGCAAATGACTATACAGAATTGATAAATTGGCAAAATTGTGTCCTTACAGACCCACTCACTAAACATATACCCAATGTGGAACTTGAGAAATTAACTCAAATGGGTGAATTGAAAGTGAGTTGTGAAATTGACCATATCTTACACAAGCGGTAAAAAGTTAGGTTGGTGACAGAAGCATCTTTATCTGTTTGTGGAGCAACACGCCATGATGGCTTTATACGTAAAACATTGGCTTCCCGAAAATTAATGCCAAAAGTTGAGAACAAAGCAATTTATAAAACTTCTTTATTACAAAAAACTCCGAGGTGAATTCTTAGTCATTTTCCCCTAATACTTCGGGAAAATGAGCGAAGAGCTGCTGTAAAACTGCAACGACGGATTTTTGGTACTTTAATCTTTTATGCCTATGTTTTAATTCTAAAGAATTCTATAGTGTGATTATAGAAAAATAAAGCATAAAAAATGCTTAAATTTTTAAGAAAAAAGTGTTAGATAAAATTTTTGCTTTAAAGCGTCAAAATTTTAAAAATTATGAAAATATTCCAAATTTCACCGGTTGAGCGGAGCTTCAATATTATTATTATTATTACTTATGAGTGAAAAATCTTACTAGGCAAACATTTTCACTACAGGTGATTAAAAAAATCACACAGGAGAAATTTTAAAAATAACAAATAAATGTCAATTTTTCCATATTTGGTGAAATTTTAAGGGACTGGTGAGGGATCTAAATATATTTTGATTACCAAAAAAAAATTATATGAACATTAAATGTCAATATACAACTTTTCCCACCACAGGCGATTAAAAATATTATTCATAAGATTTCTTTTTAAAAAATTTAAAAAATGTCAATTATTACATATTTGGCCAAACTTTAAGGGGCTGGCGGGGGATCTAAATATATTTTGATTTCCAAAAAAATTTTTATGCGAACATTTGATGACAATACACAACTTTTCCCACAACAGGCATTTTCGATTTCAAAAAAAGGTCAAAATCGACCCACGTTAATAAACACATTACCCTCCTTTGCGTCGCACAAAACGGGTGAGGTTTTGAAAGTGACGTGCTTTTTACCCGCGTTGTGGGTAAAAAGTCCGTCAAGAAAGTACACGTCGCGAAACTCGGTCCCCTGAATCACGACAGAAACAAATGCAACATGTTCGAGATGAAAACCGAATTAGTAGACTTTCTTTCTTTTGGTGCTTATTGCACGGGTTTATTTTGATGAGGACTACAATCTGAGTGTCTTGCCTTCGTTACGCATAATATATTTTTTTATTACAGTACATAATACATATAATGAACACATGAAAGAATTCACATCTGAAAGAGGGGAAAGTACATCCGGAGCAAAGGTGTCTTGACCCACCGCCTCAAGTGTGAGAAGCAATCGCTTAGACCACTCGGCCACTGAGAACCCAATTAGTAGACCGTAAACAAAAAATTCAGGCAGCGAAAACTACTTGCCTTTGTCGCACGCAGGTAGCGTGCGACACAGTGTGCGACACCCAGCTTGCGCCGATCCCAAACTGACAAAATAGTAAATGGTTTCTGAAATGGTACTTTTGATTACTGTCATGTGTTTAGTGACACGCCCCAAGTTAAGACAAATCGATTGACGTAAGAATTACCAAAATTGGCCCAGGCGTTTAGCCTGTAGAACGCCACATAGAAACGGACATATATACATAGACTGATAAACACATTACCCTCCTTTGCGTCGCGCACGCGCAGTCGTGTAAAAAGGTCATCTTATAAATAATTCGATTCTGAGGCTCATGGACGCCTGCATAATGCATGCATAGAAAAATAAAATCAAAGCATGCGGACGTCCTTCAACAGTCAAGTGAAAACAATAAAAATTCGCGATTGCTCAAAAAAAAAAAAAAAGAATAAAAAATGAACGTAATTAAAAATACTTACTGACTTCCTTGACATAACCTTCACTTTTAAAAAGAAAAAAAAAATCGATACAAAATATCTCGACACAGAGCTTCGTTCATGCATGATTTCCTTTCTAGGTAACTCCCCCGTGACGAGTAATAAAAATACATTTTCATATGAAAAAAGTGTATTGAGATTTTTAGCAAAGTTTTACAGGAAACATATTTTAAAAAAGTGTTACACTTAACAATAACTACTTGTTAGTTGATTTAAATTCATCCGGAAATATCGGCTCTGACCAGTGATTAAAACTTAATTTCTTTTAGAAAAACAACTACGTGGGGATTATTGACAGAATTTTACTAAAAACGTGTTAAAAGAGTATTTTTACCTTTATATCAGCGAATTTGATGCACAATATCTAAAAATATGCTCTGATATGCCGAGGGTGCCTAATTGGGAGGGGGGGGGGAGGAATCATGCAGTGCACCATAGACATTTTTATGGGTATTTTTTCTTTTTTTAGAAGGGGCTCTCACTGTGGCGGTTCTTCGTGGTATTTGGGGGATGCATCATTGTCCTTGATTGGGGGAGGCACTTTTGTTTAAGCATGAATTCCCTTTCAAATATCTCCAACTTGATGACTAATAAAAGGACTTTTTAATGAAACACATTGATAGCTTTGACTGGATTTCACTAAAAAACTAAAAGTGGTGCAACGTTAGATCCAAGTAGTCAAACCTCGGTAGATCGTTTTGAATAGACTAGCTATTGGTCAGTATACTATTCAAAGTGGTGCAACGTTAGTTCCTGGTGGTCAAACCTTACTAGACCGTTTTGGATAGACTAGCTATTGGTCAGTAGACTAACCTCGGTAGACCGTTTCGGATAGACTAGCTATTGATCAGTAGGCTATGCCAAGTGGTCAAACCTCGGTAGACCGTTTCGGGTAGACTAGCTATTGGTCAGTAGGCTATGCCAAGTGGTCAAACCTCGGTAGACCGTTTTGGATAGACTATCTATTCATCAGTAGACTATCCATTGGTCAGTACACTAACCTCTGTAGACCGTTTCGGATAAACTATCTATTGGTCAGTAGACTATTCACAGTGGTGAAACGTTAGATCCAAGTGGTCAAACCTCGGTAGATCGTTTTGGATAGACAATCGATTGGTCAGTAGACTAACCTCGGTAGACCGTTTCGGAAAGACTATCTATTGGTCAGTAGACTATTCAAAGTGATGCAACGTTAGATCCAAATGGTCAAACTTCGGTAGATAGTTTTGGATAGACTATCTATTGGTCAGTAGACTAACCTCGGTAGACCGTTTCGGATAGACTGATAACAAAGCTTAAAACTAATAACAGAGCTCAATTCAGTAGCGCAACAGCCCTTGGGAGTCAAGGCCTACTGTGTCCATCTCAGTTTACGAGACCGAGGGCTCTAGGGTGCAAGGCAGAAGTTCCGGTTCAACTTAGTTTCCAAATACGCTTGGTACTCATTTTACCGTTCCGTGGAAGGTATGACAGGGTGAGGCAACCTTGTCCAACCCGGGAATTGACCCCAGGTCTACGGTGTGGAAGCGCAAAGTGCTACCACTGAGCCCACTGGGCGTCTTAAAACTTATAACCTGGTGCAAAACATCTCGAAATGTCTTCTTTCATGCTTGACTTGTGCATATGATTGTCCCACGCATCTCCCTCCTCCCCTACGAACGAACCTACGGTTTTGGGTGCACAAAAGTTTCTGACACTGCTTGGGTATCAATAAAGAGCACCAATTATGCAAAGAATAATGCACATAATAGAACAACGAGCTGATGTGTGCCTCACATGACTTCCTTTTACTCCAATTTAATGTCCTTTTCCCATTATTGGCAATTTTCATGCGATTCAATAGTTTACTCTCTAAATAACACCAACTGTGGCTAAATTGAAACCAGATTTTAAAAAAAAAATTAACTCTAATTTGAATTCCGAAACTTTGAATTCAAATTATGTTTTTCGCAATCACGAGTTGCGACAAGACTCTACTGGTTAGAGTTATTGTTTCTAGAAATGGCTCCCCCGCCAAAGCATGTCCCTCCTCCTGGGTGCTTACGTGTATATAGTTGTGTGCGTGTGTGTGCAGGCTTACGTGTGTGCACGTAGGCGTGTGTATGTGTGTAAAGGCGTGCGCGCGTAGGCGACTGTGTATGCGCATGCGTGTGTAGGACATGGACGCCACCGCCCAGCAAAAGTGGATTCCGGTGGACAGTGCTCAGGACCAGCCGCGCCGCCGCCGGTGGACGATGGTGCTGCAGGCCTGGTCCAAGCTGAAAAAGGAACCGGAACATCAAGGACGGTCAAGTGAGAACAATAAGCAATCGTGATTGCTCAAAAAAAAAAAATCGCCAAATTTTGTCGTCAAGTTGGCGGCAAAACTTGGCGACCAAAAGACTGGCGACATATCGCCAAGTGTCCGCCAAATTGTAACACCACTTGAGTTTGCATCGAAATAAATAATGATTTCCCCCCAAAAAGGGGCAAAAAACCGCGCTAGAAACACCCGAGTGCAACTAAAAGGACAAAAGGAAAGATGCATAACTAGACCCCACTAGGAGTCTACGTACCAAATTTCAACGTTCTAAGACATACCGTTCTTAAGTTATGCGACATACATACGCACATACGCATATACGCACGTACACACATACGTACGTACATACATACGTACATACAGACGTCACGAGAAAACTCATTGTAACTAACTCGAGAATAGTCAAAATGGATATCTCGCGTGTCTATACGTTCTTAGGCACTTATATACGTGTGGTCGAGTCGAAAAAAAAACTTAACATTCATTTCGAGGGTGAGCAAAATGGAAATTAAGGTCGAGTTTTGAGTGAAATTTTTTTCGCGAATACAATGCTTCCTTTATTGTAAAAGGAAGTAAAAACGTTATTAATTATTGTAATTTCATAAACGTTGAAAATAACTACTGCAATCGTATGCATTTTTTCCACTAAGTGTCTGAACATAATGCGGATTCATCATAGTGTAGAGCGGGGTCATGACCCCCTTCCCCCTGTATCCACCCCTTCAAGCACGACTATGCCCCTACTCATATTACTTTGAGCTCTCAGGTAACGCCGTTTTATTCGTAGTTAATCTTCTTTACTAATAATAAAGCAGAAAGTCTCTCTGTCCGGAGGATGTCTGGATGTCTGTAGGATGTGTGTAGGATATCTGTAGGATGTCTGTGACGCGCATAGCGCCTAAACCGTTCGGCCGATTTTCATGAAATTTGGCACAAAGTTAGTATGTAGCATGGGGATGTGCACCTCGAAGCGATTTTTCAAAAATTCGATGTGGTTCTTTTTTTATTCCAATTTTAAGAAAAAAACTATCATAAATTACGAAATCATCATAACGTGGAACCGTAACATGGGCACAAGCCAATTGGCGAGATACGAAATTATCATAGCGTGGAACCGTAACGTCGGTACAAGCCAATTGGCGAGAAAATTCACCATACATTATTTGTAAAATATACAAGCGAACCAAAAGACCTTTAAATTTTCTATTACGGGCGAAGCCGTGCGGGTGCCACTAGTAAAAATAATAAACTTCCTTTATAGTCATACAAGGAAAACAAGTGGTGTTTACATCAGTTTTTCTCCTTTTTATGAACTACATACAAAACCAAAAAAAAAAAAAACTATCGCATCCAACTCTGTTCTATATTTATGTATGTGTAAAACTGGAGCAGGGGCTCTTTTTTACTCCCCACGAACACTCAACTGACAAGTGGGCGGGGCCTAAGAATGGATAGATGCTTCAAAATACCAAACTACACTCGGTAAGTGAATAATTGTTTTTGCCGCTATGTTAAGTGATTAGCAGTTTCTGCTCATTTTGCCCCCTTTTTTTATAATCAGAAAGAGGCAACGAGGAAAAAATATATTTAAAAGTTTTCAAATGGCTGATGCTGATTTTTTTCCCCTGATTTTCCCCGTGAAAAAAAAAAAAAAAAAAAAAAAAAAAAAAAAAAAAAAAAATTAGATAAAAAAAGTTTTTCCGAAGCATTAGAGATAGGAATTTCGTGAACCGAAATGCAACAGGAATTTAAAAACGTTTTTTCTTATTTGCTTAAAAAATAGGAATTGCTTTTAATGATGAAAATATCGATTCAATCTGCGAATTTTTTAGCGTTTTCTATTTATATCTTTTAAAAGTCGAATCTTTTTTATTACGGAAAAGATAATTTGACTGAACGGGACGGAAAATCTTATCCTTGTTTTCAGATTGTTTTACAAGAGGAAAGTTTTGTATTCTGTGATTGTAGATTTTGTAATGAAAGTAAGGAGAATGGTTAAGATGATGCTTTTACCTTATTTGTTTTAATGAGTTGTGTAGTTACGGGAATGTTTGTTTTATCTGCATAGTGGAATTTAAAACCATGGAATACGTAAGTACAAAAGATGAAGATGTACGGAGACCTCCGTGACTCTGTAGCAGAAGCTTCGTTTTCTAAGGCGGAGGTCATAGGTTCGATTCCCGTCGGTGCTCTGGATGTTACTTCCTCTTCTTGTGTTGTGAATCTTTCCTGTATGTGCCGGATTTAAGGCGTTTTTACGCAGTCCTATAAGTTATTTAGCTTCTGTACAAATAAAATAAATGTAGGTGCAGTTTGGGTTTTAAACAAGAGTATTATTAAATTAAAAATTTTAAAATAATCTCAACTAAAATGAGTCATAGTTAAGATGCTGTGACGACCAAAATTTTCTCACTCGAGAACTAAACTTCGTATTACGATGAATCTCGTGAAAATTGAAATACATTTATTTATTTATTTATTTATTTACTTACTAGTGGTACCCGCACGGCTTTGCCCGTAATAGAAAACTTAAAAGGTCTTTTGGTTCGCCTGTATATTTACAAATAATGTAGGGTGAAATTTCTCGCCAATTGGCTTGTAACCATGTTACGGTTCCACGTTATGATTATTATGTAATTTACTCATCCATCTTATGATATTTTTGTTCTTAAAATTAGAATAGAAAAAGAACCACCTCGAATTTTCAAAAAATCGCTTCGAGGTGCACACCCCCAAGCTACAAACTAACTTTGTGCCAAATTTCATGAAAATCGGCCGAATGGTCCAGGCGCTATGCGCGTCACAGAGATCCAGACATCCTCCGGAGAGAGAGACTTCCAGCTTTATTATTAGTTAAGATTTTTTTTTCAGATAAAAATGGAAAAACACGGAAAAAAAGAAAGATTACAAACTGAGAATTGCTGTTATTATTACTACATGCTTATTTGATGAACATCAAGGTTGCATCTGTTTCTTAAAGACATTTTCTGAACATTTGACTCCAAATTCGCTACGATCACTCTTAATTAAGCGGAAAGTTTCCGCCCTTAAGCCAGAGCTAAGGCAGAACTACATGCAGATGTCGTCGGTTAATCACTATTCCAGACCCCAGGAAGTGAAAAGTTTTATCGCCTCCAAAAAAAATTAATAAACAGACAGGCAAACAAATAAATAAATATATTAAATGAAAATAATAATAATAATAATAATAATAATAATAATAATAATAATGATGATGACGATGATAAAACAAAAAAAAAAAGAGAGAATCATTAAGAAACGACAAAATTCACTGTCTGGGGAAAAGATCTATGAAATACGAAATGATTTATCGATTGTAAAAATAAATAAATATAAATAAACATTCAAATTAAGTAAGTAAATAAAATAACGATATAAAAATAATAAAAATAATGATAGTAATAACAATAATGATGATGTTAATGCTGATGAAACTCAAATAAAGAATCAGTAAGATGCAACAAACTTTATTGTCAAGGAAAAGATCTATAAAATACGAAATAATTTATCTTCTGCAAAACCAAAAAAATATCAAATAAAAAAAAACACCTTAAATTGGAACATGAGACTAGGCTTTCCACCACCGGCAGCACAACCTTGTACGACCTAAGGTCCAATCGACAGAAAAATAATGAATCACATGACTCGCTACCTACCAATCACAAAGACAGTAGTAAGATTAGAAAAACCAAGCTACGGTACAGTGAAATCAATAGGCAATCTAGGTTGCTCTATATACAAAGGTTCTCTGTATGCAGGGTGCGGAGAAAGTTCCCACAATTTTATTAGATATTTCAATAGGCTGTAACTAACACAAAATTCAACAAATCAACAAGTTAAAGCAATAAAAAACTCTTTATTGAATCAATAATATAACATTAAACACAAAAATTATAACAATTGTTCAAAATTGGCTCCTTGGGCTTCAATACATTTACGGAGCCGCATTCTGAATTTGCCGACGATGCTCGTGCACACATCCACCGTTATCTCATTCCAGGCATTTTGTAGTGGTTGGACGACCACTCCGTGGACGGTCGGCAGTCCCTCCAGTCTCCTTGTAGCGTTTCACAGCGTCATAGACTGTTTTACTCTTGAATCCTATTCCTATTCCTATTCAGAGTCACAACTGACTACAACTGTATTTATGTCGAGGACTGCATACTAAGTGCCTTGCCTCCATTATTTTATATACCGATAGATGGCAGCACCATCACCGGATCGAACAGTTAATGAAAATTTAGAACTAGTCCAGGATCTAATAGCTACATAGTACTAGCACCCCCAGAGGTATCGTTTCACTTGGAGGACATTGAGACCACGAGCATATTTAACGTCGCCCAGTCCCCTTTAATGACGGCGGTGGGTCTTCGACCATCGAGGTTCGAACCCAGGACCCTCCGGCCCCGAATCCGACACTCTACCGATCGGGCTACCACGGCCCCTACTCTTGAATCCAGTCGTTCGAATAATATCGGCTGTTTTCATTCCCTTTTTTCATTCCCTTCTTGTGTAATTCAACGACAGTAACACGCACATTTTCACGATTCATACCTCACTAGCTCAATGAATTAACAAAGAACAAATGATTATACTTCAAATACCTTTAATGCCAATAAACAATAAGTGCCACATAAATCGCCAACATACGATTTTAACGCCAAAAAAAAAACGTTTTAAACAAAATTGTGGGAACTTTCTCCGCATCCTGTATATACGTATTTAATGCAAGGTAAGCTTTTAATTCCCTCCCGTTCAACTTCTGACTGACGGGTTAAAAGCTACTATTTGATGAAATTGCAGTCCCCTTCCATTGAAACTCAATCTCCTTCCTTTATAATAATGCCATAACAATCTCCGTCCTCCCCCCACTTTCAACACTCTCATATCCACTTCCATATTAACCTCTCCGACAGACGATAAAACACGGGGGCGGGAGATGTGTCGTCACACATAATTAGCCACTTATGGGCGAGGGTGCGACCCCAATAAAAGTGGGCATCATTCATAACCGACCCCTCTCCCTTCCTTCCTGACTCAACGCTCCCGAGGGAGGGGGGGGAGGAAAAGTGTTATGTAACGAGACGATATGATGGACAATAACGGGTTTGTTTCAGGCGTGCCGGTAGATGGCTCTGGGTTATCTGCGGAGTCGGAAAGAGAATGACCGAATCCGACTCTGACTCCTTTGCTATAACTTAAAATCCGTCCGACTCTAACTAAGCAGCAATGACAGATTGAGGATTCGGGGTGGAAAGGACCGACTTCTGACTCCTGAAATTTTAAGTCTACCAATCCCAACTCCAATTCCAGCTCCTTTAACCCAAAATCAGTCCGACTCCGACGCTTGGAATTTTAATGAATTCCACTCTCAACTCCAATTCCGACTCTTTAACCCAAAATCAGTCCGATTCCAACTTCTGGAATTTCAAAGATCTCTTTTCTCCGATTCCGCCTTGTTTTTCCTTAATGCACAGAGCGTAACACAGAAAACAGATTTACAGACCCAGTAGGGGGATCATCGACTTGTTTTTTTAATCTAGGACTTTTTTAGTAGCTACAGTAATTGGAAAACTAATAACCTTAACAACAGTAATAGTTACATGTAAATGCGATATTATTTAGTGCTTAAATTTCAAGGGAACTTGTTCATTTTTTCAACTTCGAGTAATCTTTACTAATAATAAAGCTGAAAGTCTGGATCTCTGTCTGTTACGCTTATAGCGCCTAGACCGTTCGGCCGATTTTCATGAAATTTGGCACAAAATGAGTTCGTAGCATAGGGATGAGGACCTTGAAGCAATTTTTTGAAAATTCGATTTTGTTCTTTTTCCATTCCAATTTTAAAACATTTTATCGAAACAAATTATCATAACGTGGACGAGCAAATTACCTTCACAGGGGCGAGCAAATTGGCGAGAAATTCATCATCCATTGTTTGTAAATATACAGACGAAGCAAATGACCTCTTACTTTTCTACTATGAGCAAAGCCGTGCTGATACCACTAGTTTTTTTTTACGTATTTGGCACAAATACGTAAAAGTCATAATTTACTCTGCTCGGAAGAAAACGGATTTTTCTATCCGCATGCTAAACCGAGGCTCCACTGATGCTCAAACACTTGTGAGAGTATTTGCTAGGAAGTAAGTAGTATCAATCTGGTATGGCCGTTAGCTCTCCATTTATAACTCGTTTTGAAAAAAGGGCACTGTGTAAACGTACCCAATGCGTAAACGTGCTCCGGTCTACCCTACTTAGTTATTTTTGCATTTCCGTTCAAAGCCTTTTCGTTCAGTGTTGCCAAGTTTGAATGAAATATATTTAATTATTTATTAAAAACTAAAAGGAAAGGTTAAAATCCTCCCTTTGTTTGAATAATAATTTAAAAAGATTTTTTTTTCCGTTTGTTAAATAATTTGCATGTGATCCAATTTCAACAACCGCTTTTTCTTATAAGGTTCTTTTTTTTATTTTTAAACTTATTTAATTATTTATTTTTAGTGGAAAAAAAATCTTGTGAAAAAATGAAGTGAGGAGAGCATCAAATGATTTTTTCTCCTCTGCAAAAATTTTCGAAAACAAATTGAGCTAGCTTTGATATTAAACACTTCATATAACTTTCACTTCCATCAACGAAAATTCCTCCGGCTTTTAAAAATTTGTGATGAGAAAAGTCAAAGGAATATATAAGTAGACTATTTGAAAACAGGAAAAAAAATTCAAGTGGTAATAAACCCCTGGCTCTCAAAATGCAATAATCTGAAATCCAAACCTACTTTTCGGAAAACGTCTAAAATAAAGCATCCACAAAACATACGAATACCAGCCTCGTCGCGAACAGAAAAAATTTAATATGTAGTCGAGTCGAATGGAATATTTCTCTCGCTGCATAATTCATACGCTTTTGAAATCGAATACCTCCAATCGAACGCAGCCAGTTCTTTAAGAGATTCTTCCGAAAACTCCGTGAGGTTATTCGATACCCAGTGCTGTATTATTTCTGAGAATGCTCTGAGATGTTCGATTCGATTTCGAGACAAAATGTTCTGCACGTTGAGACATTAGAAAATATATGATGGATATTATTTTCAGCTTTTGTCTGAAACAAACAGCACTCTCAGACGTTACACAGAAAAAAAGTAGGAGTTTCTAGTCAGATTTTGTTTCCTATCTCGCTCTCTCTAAGTCTCATAAGTTCATCACAATATTCGAGTTCCAGAACCAGTGTGAAAATCTGTCAAGACTTTTAATGCATGCAATCCAAAAATATTTTTATAAAAAGTTACCATAATACAACCAAACCTGTTTTCATACGGTTTTTTTTTCTTTCTTTTTAGTGTGATTTTTTTTTTTTTTTTTTTTTTTTTTTTTGAGCAATCACGATTGCTTATTGTTCTCACTTGACTGTTTTTGGCGTCCTATCATTTTATTTTCCCACCGCCACCGTCCGCACCATCAACGTCGACCGGCTCCTCACGATGTTGCTCCTATAGCGAAAACCTTCTTCAGGTTGCATCCATGTCCTACACACACGCGCATACATACACAACTGCACACACACACACACACACACACACACATACACATACACAAACACATACACACGTACCTACACACACATACACACACACAAAAACATACACACACATACACACAACTACCCACACATTCATGCCTGCACACAGACACAAACACAAACACATATGCCTACACACACATACACATACCCCCACATACAAACACGTACACATACTCCATACACACAAACACACATACCCCACACACAAACACACATGCCCCACACACAAACACACATGCCCCCCACACACAAACACACATGCCCCACACACAAACACACATACCCCCCACACACAAACACACATGCCCCCACACACAAACACACATGCCTACACCACATGCACATACCCCCTACACACAAACACACATACCCCCCACACACAAACACACACGCTCGTGATTGCGAAAAACATAATTTGAATTCAAGATGTCTAAATTCAAATTATTTTTTTTTTTTTTGGTACGACTTTTTTCTCCCTTTTTTTGCGGTACATTAAAATTTCAATCAAATTGGGATTCAACTGACGAAATTATTTTTAAAACGAGTGCGTGGTAGTGTCTTCAAGTGACGACATAGGCAACCCGATGGGAAGTCACTGTGGCCTCCCAAAAATTTCCGTATTCGGAAAATTTTGTCCGACTACTCGGCAAAAACTATCATCATTTAGTTAATTTTGATTTCTTTAAATATTACAATTTTGCAATTTTTTTGGGTTATTTTCAATGTGAGAGTTTTTTTATGCGGTTCCTGCCACTGCAGTTCTTACTGCAGTTTCGTGCTTATTAGCACTCAGCAGTCCTCGCCTGGAAATCACTGAGCTGGCGGTGTATTTCATGTATGTCTGTTTTAGCCCTGGCTAATGGGCGGTAATTTACTGAATGTGCATTGCCTTCAATCTTCGAGTTGAACCGAACCATTGCCTCGGGGACTCGTCTAGTCTGTGCTAATTCTATATTAGCTACCAGTTTGTTTGGCACTCTTGGCTTCCTTAAGAGGTTTTACATCTCCAGCTCAGTCACTTTCCTATGCCGGACTAATAGTGCTAATAAGCACGAAACTGCAGTCCTCGGCTGGAAATGACTGAGCTAGAAGTGTATTTCATGTATGTCTGCTTTAGCCCTGGCTAATAGGCGGTAATTTACTGAAAATACTTCCCTTCATTCCATGTTCAACGCACCCTGACCAGATCAACGCTTGCTTGAAATCTTTGCCACTATATTATAACGTGGAAAAGTCCTGCTAAGAATAAACATGTCTGTCCAAATGCTGCTGTATCCAAAAGTAGCTGTCTGTGAAAGTACTGGATGCATAAAATTGCCCACTAATTTCAGCACTATCGTTGATAATCAAAATGCTCTCATTGACCGCATATCTCCCAATGTACACACACAATACATAAATTAGGAGTGAACTTCAAGATACAGCAGTCATTACCTGGCGGTTTAGTACAAATCGAGCAATAGCGTTTGCAATGCCAACGAAGCTGTGAATTATACAACAGAGTTTTTGAACTCACTGAATTTATCAAGTATGTTCCGCCACTTTCTACGACTATAAGTTGGATCTCCGGTTATTTTACCTCGAAATTCGAACCTACCACGGTTGTGCAATGGACCGCGGTTAGTCACTTAAGCAACGATGAAAAAGTTATCGAAGCCACCATTTTGAATGGTGAATTCAGAGCCGAAAATGTTTTGCTGCCACGAATTCTAATGATTCCCACAAACGTGTCAATTGAATTCAAACGCCTTCATTAAGTTGACATTTGCAATGACAATCAATAAATCACAAGGATAAACGATAAGTGTTTTCGCGGCTTAGGTTTGGACACACGGTGTTTTTGCACGAACAATTATACGTGGTATGCTCTGGCGTGAGCAAACCATTCAGCTTATTTGTGTTGGCTAAAGACGGACTGACAACTAATATCGTTCAGTCAATTTCACCTTGAAATGAATATTGAATTTCTTTATTTCATTGTTATACTTTAGGATAAAAATATGTTATTTTTTTCACACTGTGTTTAACTTTTAAGCGATCAAACAATAAATTTGTTCGTTACGTTAATAAAAGACATTGAATCGAGAAAATGAATGGTTGGTGTTCTTTGTTTTTATAGGTGATCGTCGGCTTCTACAGCGCTTCATTCAGTTATTTCCATATAGTAGATCCCATCCCCACTCACTTGCAATACATTCGTTATTTTTTAATTAAAACAAACAAAATATTTACTAGAAATAATTTATGTGGCAGAACAAGGCTTACCGGGTCAGATAGTATTTTATGTAAAGCAAGTTATCTTCTTTACTAATAATAAAGCTGAAAGTCTCTCTGTCCGGAGGATGTCTGGATGTCTGTAGGATGTTTGTAGGATGTCTGTAGGATATCTGTAGGATGTCTGTGACGCGCATAGCGCCTAGACCGTTCGGCCGATTTTCATGAAATTTGGCACAAAGTTAGTATATAGCATGGGGTGTGCACCTCGAAGCGATTTTTCGAAAATTCGATGTGGTTCTTTTTGTATTCCAATTTTAAGGAAAAAATATCATAAGAAGGACGAGTAAATTACGAAATTATCATAACGTGGAACCGTAAGATGGGTACAAGCCAACTGGCGAGAAAATTCACCATACATTATTTGTAAATATACAGGCGAACCAAAAGACCTTTTGATTTTTCTATAACGGGCAAAGCCGTGCGGGTATCACTAGTTATACATAAATGGCTACTTCTGTGGGGATGTCCGGGTTAAACTTCAAAACTACTGGGCGGATTTCAACCATTTTTTCACCATATATAGATAGCTACATTATCAGGGAGCAACTTAGGCTATAATTTATTTCTAAAAAACTTAGCATAAAAACGTTATGATCGAAGGCAGTAAATTTCATGCAATTGCTCCATTAAATGATTAAATATAAAACCCATTGTTACAAAAATTCGTTGCCTAACAATAGCAATATTAACAGTAATCATAATGAAAATTTTGATTCATGGCTTCTCTGGAGCAAGTATGACATTTATTGCTTTCTTAGGAATTGTATCCTCATCTATATTCGCAACTCCAAAGAACTATAGGGGGCGCTGCAGCAACTGTCTAATGGCGAACGAAAAAGGAAAAACAAACAAATGCCGAAACTTAGAACTTGCTTTGAAGCTTAATGAATGACAGTAATCTTTCATCGTGTTTGTGAGAAGCTTTCTTTTTTTATTCCTCTGAAAATATATTACACCACAAACTGTCTGAAGCCAGTAATTTACCCCAAAGAAAACACGTGGAACGGAATGTTTTACCTTTTTCATTAGTATTGTTAATCACCGTAAGGTAGCGTATTCGAGCTCTGGAGTTGCAAATACATAAATGGGATGTCCGGGGTAAGCTTCAAAACTACTGGACGGATTCTAACCAATTTTTCACCATAGATTGCTACATTATCAGGGAGCAACTTAGACTACAATTTATTCCTTACAAACTTAGTTTTAAAAAGTTATGGAAGAAAGCAATCAATTTCATGTAATTTCCCCATTAAATGATTAAATTCGCAACTCCAATAAGCTATAGGGGGCGCAGCAGCCACTGTCTAATGGCGGACGGAAAAGGTAAAACAAACAAATGCCGTAACTTATAACTTGCTTTGACGCTTAGTGAATGACAGTAATTTTTCATCGTGTTTGTGGGAAGCTTTCTTTTCTATTCTTCTGAAATTTCATTACACCATAAACTGCTTGAAACCTGTAATTTACCCCAAAGAAAACACGTGGAATTTAATGTTTTATCTTTTCCTTTAGTATTGGTAACCACCGCAAGGTAGCGTATTCGAGTTGCGAATATAAAACCCATTGTTAGAAAAATTCGTTGCCTAACAACGGCAATATTAAAAGTAATCATAATGAAAATTTTGAATCAAGGCTTCTCTGGAGCAAACATGAGTTTAAAGACATTTAAACATTTGGAAACTCTTCTTTTGCACCCTTAAAGAAGCATAGTAGAGAGCTTTTTTTTTCTTTTGTGTGTGTGTGTACTATTTAATTAAGTAAAGCGCACGGTTTTTTTAGTGATCTTTGTTTTTGTTAGTTCATATTTTGGAAATTCTTCAAATTTTTATATGCTTAAATTTGTGCTTTCGTTTCTAAATGAATATTCGTTCGTTCTTTACACTTATTGCTATTTTACTTTTATGGGTAAGGAAGAAGTTCGATTTTTAATCACGTCAAAGCGATGTGTTTTGTGTTTTTTCAATTAAAACAGAAAAAGAAAAAAAGTAGCGTTTGTTTCTTACAATTATTACTGACCCAGGCAACGCCGGGCATTTTTGCTAGTTTATTATATAAAGCAATAAAACTAAAGCATTATTTCAACTATTAAACTGTAACGAAATGCGTTAGCGTCAAAAGCACGTGTTCGCCATATAGTACGTAATTACTAGGCCAAGAATGTGCAGCAAAATTTAGGATTTTTGGGAAACAATTAAAATTTGAGATGTTTTGGGGGGAAAAAATTACGACAATTAATATCATCCAGGAAAAGTATCTTGCTGCATATTCGAGCTTCGTTTCCTGTACTGTCAAATATCTTGTCGAAATGCCCTTTAAGTTCTAAAATTTAAGTCGCTTTCGCTGGGACTTCAAAAAAAAAAAAAAAAAGAAAAAAATGGTCTTGTACATAGAAGCGAATCAAAAAATACGAGAGAATACTTTTTGTGATTAAACAAAACTTCAATTTCAGGGCGCTGTCCATTTGAAAGCGAAGAATCGGAGGGAAAAAAAAAAGGAAGCACAACTTATATACCTCTGAAATCCAATACTTTTATCTGCTTATCTTTATTACGAGCTTCAAAAAACCTATTATTTCGGAGGAGGAATTATTCTTTTCCTTTTAACTCCTTATAATTTCTTTTTTAAGCTTAACGACTGCGGGGAAGAAAAAGAATATGATGAAATATCAGATGATAAGAATCAGCCGGGGGAAAAAACTAAATAAATCTTTTATTTCCGGCAAAAAAGTTCGTAAATATCTGAAGATTTCGATGTCCGGCAAAGCTCCCGGACTTCATCAAGGAGAACAGGATAACGACCGGCTAGCCCCGAAACAATGTCCAGGGGGCCGGGCATAATCCAGGGATTATATTCCTGTCTTGTTTTTTGGGCAGCCCCCCGGGAATTCCCTTTCCCCTCCCTTGTGACGTCATTTTTTTCGGATGGAAAGCAACAGGCTGATGGGTTCGATTTCGTCTGTAGAAAAGATTCTAAATCTGACGTGATGGCCAATTGAAGTTTATCGTGTAATTCCAGCCGGAATCGAACTGTATGTGATCAATAATAGTTCTAAGATGATAAATTTGCTCCACTGTTTTTGTTTTTAACTATTAGAAAAATACATACATTCATTCTTGTGTTTTCTGGTAGGGTAAAAGTGGGAGAGACGCCATATGAGGAGAGACGCCATACCTTCTATAATTCAGTGATCGAGAAATAAATAGATATATTTCTCAATGTTTTTAACTGCCCATAGACGCTCAATTCGCAACGTGTCAGTTTTTGTTCGACTGCGTTCGAGTGGGACGTGCGCATGATGAAAAGATTATTTCATCGCGTGAATTTTTGGGCGAAAATTTTGAGTCGCTGCAGTTTCGATGGGTGTTAAATGTGAAAAAATGACACCGTAAGGTAAGATTTGGTTTTATTGTATTATTTTGTTTGTTATTTACTTATTTTTATTAGATTTTGCCATGCAGCTGAATACCTTCCTACTTTATATCTACATGGCATCTCTCACACACAATGAGGAGAGATGCCAACAGAAGTATAAACATTAAAGAGAGAATAGAATTAACTGTCTGTTCTCGAAAGCGAAGACTAGCACTCGGGAAAGAGTCCATTTCAAAAAGGGGCGGCAGGTTGAAGATGGGTTCTTTCTGCACACCCTTGTTATGTCTGTGTTTTTCGACGCTACTTTTAATAGGAAGAACTGCTGAACTGTTATTTTGCATTTTTTTACTTCCGGGTTTCCATCCCTATTTTGATAAAATCAGAGCGGACCTGACGCATTCGCAAATTCGTCGGTGCTTTCGGCAAAAGAAAATAAACAGTACACTATAAGCTTTTTTTTTTATCTTTGCATTTTCTCTCCAGTGATATTTTCAACGCAGAGCGTCACTAGACACTGACTTAATTCACTGTGAAAAAAATTCGACAGTTGGATATGCTAAAAATCGCTTCCGTTTACATTATGTAACTCTAATTTGAATTTTTGCATTTGTAAAATCAAACGAATTTGTTGCAGAGGGAAGCTTCTAGAGTCTTCCATCTTTACTGTTTTTTTGGCTTCCCGTACTGTAATACCGAAAGTGGTAACATTCTTAGCGGGGCAGCTGACCAGGGCTGTGGAGTCGGAGTCGGAGTCGAAGAGTCGGAGTCGGACCGATTTTGGGGTAAAGGAGTCGGAGTTGTTAGAAAATATGCCGACTCCGACTCCGGGCTTCTTTTTTTCGTTCCTTTTCACTGACTCTCCTCGCATTTTTTAAAAACTGACTACCAATTGGTTCGATTACAGGTATAAAAAGATACTAATGAGAAAATAACTGCCATTATGACAATCAGCTAGCTTGAGTGCTTACCGAACTTTCTGTAGCCGTCCCCTAGTTTGCTTGCTTTTTAACTTAACTAATAGCAACTGTCAGCAAACGGTTTTGTTGCCTAACATTCTCAAGTAATCACTTTCAAATAAAAATAGAAATATAGTGTTTTGTTCGATCTCAATTTTAAAATAGTAAAAGAAACGTAACAAATTAGTAAGTCGAGGCCCGTAGCTAAGGTTGAAACGTTTAAGGGTGATCGGCAAATTCAAAAAAGTTTTGGCACGAAAGCATGAATCCAAAAGATCCGATGAAATAATCTAATGTTTTTTCTTTATTAAGACTATTTCTATAAGCTTGGTTCTCACTAAAAAGTATAGAACAAAATAAGTGTAAATGATTTCTTGATTACAACACTCAATAATTTCAGTTAATCTTAAAATCTTCACATTAAGGTTAATTCTGAAGCAGCCAATAAAATTTAAATTAAAAATTTAGCGAAGAAGAAATACAGGTATAGTAAAAGCTATTCGTACAAATTTGTATACCGCCGCATTTTGTGTGAAATTAGCTCCTGACGTATATGTGCCCAATTTTCGTTGAAATTTTATTGATGAAATATAATTTAAAATATATTCGCCAAAAATTTTCAGAATCAAAGTATTTATATTTTTTTATAAATTCTGAAATTAATTTTGGGTGTCATCTACCAGATGGGTGTCACCCGGGGAAAACCACCCCCTCTCAAGAACTTGTATTTAGAAGAAAAAAAAAGCTTTTTCTCTCTCAAGTTACAGTTTTCAAAAATTGAAAGCACACGATTTGATCAATATCTATTTGTTAACCATTAAAGGGGGGCAAATTACAGATAATCCTTTTCAAATTTTTTAAAGGGGATTTTTAAGTCATCTCACTTTTTAACTCGTAACTATTGGAAAATTTGATTTTTAAATTTAATTTCTAACGTTGAATGCGTCTTGGGTTTACAATAAAAAACAAAATGCGAAATTTTCATAAAAAGGAATTAATATTTCAATCTCTGTTTAGAGGTGTTCCCTCTTCCCCTGAAGGGAGAGAGGGAGTTGAAAAAATACAATTAAAAAAATATTAAAAAATCTGAAGTCGGAGTCGGAGTTGGAGTCGGAGTCGGGCGTTTCAAAATCCAGGAGTCGGGGTCGGAGTCGGCCATTTTCCTTCCGACTCCGCAGCCCTGCAGTTGACGGAGTCGCACGCAGCTTCAGTTTGGTGAATGTGAGTATGTTTTAAGTGCTCTCTTAGCATTACACTGGAATATTTTTACTGGCTGTAGAATGCCGAGAAAATATGTACGGAATCATACAGTAGCCAGAGGGCAGTGGACTGAGGAAAATTTAATTCTGGCCATGGCAAAAGTAAAAAATGGTGAAATATCGAAAAACAAAGCTTCTAGACTTTATGGAATACCGATTCGCACCTTGAGTAGGCGCCTCAAGACTGGTGATACTAAAAAGGCTGGACTAGGTCCTCAAGGTATTTATTAAACGTTTGTTGTTAATTTAAAAGGTCTAAGAACTGTTAAAAACTTAACGCGATGCAACTAATGCCCATTATTCAAAAGCTTTTAAGTATATTTTTATAAAATTATGTTATAAATCGTATACCTTCCTTAAGTTATGAACCTCAATTTACATTTTTTAAAAACATTTTTTTTTTCTGTCTTAAAATTTAAAAGAGGGAGAAAATATTTATGAAAAAAATTTAGTTGAGTTTTTAGTAAAGTTGTGGTTCAGGCTATAGAAATAGCCTAAATAAATATACAAAAAAAAGTTGTATGAATATATGAAAAACTTTTTGAGATATCATGCACGCAAAACGAAAAACAGACTTCTGAGAAAAAGAGGTCTAAGCAGATACTGTTAACATCAATCTCATTTTGAATACTTTACGTTTTTTTACGATAACTCATAAAGTATTTTGTTCATAATTAAATTAGGAAGAACATATATTTTTTCCTGAAATATTTTTTTTTAAGTTAAAGGTCCTTAGAGCCCTTAAGTACGGAATGTTTTTTTATAGGTTATAATACAGTAACTAATTATATCAATTGTTCAGCATCACTTTGGACAGAGAACGAAAAACGATTGGCTTCTTATGTCAAACGTCTAGCTAACAATTATAGATGACACAAATGAGTGCGTAGAATGCAGGGAAAATTATTATTTAACAAAAAAAAAAAGACTGACTGGATTAAATGTGTTTTGCGCCAAAAGTGGCTACATGAGTCATGTACTATGTATTCTCCAAATTGCAATAATTGCGGTAGGGAATTGCTTCGCAAAAAAGTGCAAAAAATGTAATAATTCTATATAAGGCATCTCTCCCACACCATAGGGCATCTCTCCCACACGTTGTGGGAGAGATGGCCAGCTGTGTACTTGTAATTTTTATTGTTAATTTCTTTTTAAATTCATTCTAAAACTACTTAATTGCAATTGTAATGCTTAATATTAGTGTGTCTTTCGAATAAAAAATAAATGCTTGTTTTATAATGATTTTTTATATTTTTTTCCGAATTTCTACAAAAAGTATGGCGTCTCTCCCACTTTTACCCTATTTTAATTAAACATTTGTTATTCATAAATTAATTTTATTAACTAATGCTGAGTAATTTTTTAATAATTTTTTAAAACTTTATTTTTTTGTCCCGACAATCGATAAAATCAAAAGAATATGTTTGGATGAGAAGGGTGGATCTTCGATCCTGGACCCCTCCTTTGGGAATTCCTGTGTACGCCATTGTCAACAATGAAACTCGCGTCATAGCATGATAATTTGCAACTCCAATAAACTATAGGGGGCGTTACAGCCACTGTCTAATGACGGATTATTAAGGTAAAACAAACAAATGGCGTAACTTATAACTTGCTTTGAAGCTTAGTGAATGACAGTGTTTTTTTACCGTGTTTGTAGGAAGCTTTCTTTTCTTTTTTTCTAAAAACACATTACACCACAAACTGTCTAAAACCTGTAATTTACCCCAAAGAAAACACGTGGAATGGAATGTTTTACCTTTTTCGATAGTATTGTTAACCACCACAAAGTAGCGTATTCGGAACTCCAGCGCTCGAATACGCTACCTTGCGGTGATTTATAAAACTGCGAATGCAACTAAAACATTGCCACGTTGCGCTCAGTGGCGGATGGGACAACATGAACCGGCCCTGGCATTTTCAGGCCAGCCGGCCCTTTAAAACTTTCTCCTTTAATAGGAAACGCGCCCTCCCCCTCTCGCCCTTCAGTTTTTCTTTTTCAGATGTAAAAGATAGAGCGGTACATCTTCTAGTTTAAAAAGGGAGTCACCATTAGGATTTGAGGAATCAAATTAGGATAACTGCGTTTACGAATATGGAGAAAAAGAATCACTAATACGAACACCTGCATAGTAAAAAGTGTAATAATTTGCAGATAATGGGGGGTTCGGGGGCACTCCCCCGGGAAATTTTTGAAATTATAGCTTCAAAAACGTGTTGTTAGACAATTTTTAGATGATTTTGGCCGATATTTGCGGGAAAGGGTATTTGGAGAATTCCCCTAAAACCTTTTCAAAATCACAGCTTTAAAACGTATGTGTAAGCTATGTTTGGAAACACTAGGAAAAAGGGAGGGGGGTTCAGGAATTCTTCCTAGCAAAAGTTTCTCAATTGAAATTTCCAAAACGCCAATTTAGTTGACAATTGACGCTCTTTGGGGGAGGGGGCGATATATTTTGAAATTGAAGTTCAACAAGTTTGTTTCCGATAAATTGCCCCCTTAAGTCAGTATCTGAAGGTCTTATGTGCAATAACGATAGAGGAGGAACTTTTCCCGGGTTATCACCTTAAAAGAGAATGTATAATTTTAATGAACGTCTTTAAAACTATCTTTTACAACGTTAATGAGAGCAAAGATCCGGTGTCCATCCCCCCCTCCGGGAATTTTTTTAGTTTGTTTTCTTAAAAATGCATTATTGATGATCTTAGGTAATGTTAGGGAGAAAAGAGGCTCGAGGGTGCTCTCCAGGAATTTTTCCGAAATTGAAATCTAAATAAAGGGATTGTAAGTCTTCTTTGACAACGTAAAGAGGACTGACATTTCTTCGAAATTGAAGCATAAAAAAAGTTATTTTCGTCGAGTTTCAATGCCGTAAGGATGGGGAGTTTTCGGGAGATAATTCGGAATTGAAACCCATTAAACAAAATTTAAGACGCTCCAACGAAAAATTTTCGAAATTAGCTTTCAAAACGCAGTTTTTGATGATCTTTGGTAATGTTAGTGGGTTAAGCTGTTCGGGGACCTTCCTTCGGTAAATTTTTCGAAATTTGAATTCTAAAACGCAGTTGTAGTTGATATTCGCTGATTTTACCAAGGGTTCGGGGGCTCTTTTTAGAAATCTGTTCGGAATTAAAACCCTGAAAAAGAAAATTCAGACCATCTTTGGTGATACAAGGGGGAGGAGAGATTCGAAGACCTCTGAAAATTTTCTAAATTGAAGTCCTAAAAACGAAATTTCAACTGATCTTTAAAGATGAGGTGGCGATGCTTCTGTAGGATTTGGGTGATCTTTCTCCTGGAAGCTTTTCGAATTTGAAGTCCTAAATGCGAGTTGTAGGCAAGGCCGTATCCAGAAATTTTTTCGGGAGAGGCCCGGATTAGCACATTGCCCTAACACACACACACATATAGTATACATAGACACACCAACCCAGTAAGCAAAATATCTTGCCTCAGAATTGCATAAAGGTTGACATGCAAGAAAAATCATCTTGCATTAATGCTGCCTCAATATTGTTATGTTACTCCATTAATGCTGTCAGCAGGCTGCCACAATATTGACTGACAAGGTGTATGAAACATAATATCAGGAAAATATCAAGGTAGGCTGCTTTTGTAATCTTGCATACGTATTGATATGACAGGATAATATCAAGATGTTGTCATGACAGCATGAAATCAAGGTCTAGGCAAGATGATCTTGCTTTTGTAATATTGCATACGTATTGATATGACAGGAAAATGTCAGGATACATTGACATGACAGTATAGAAGCAGCACGTTTGCAAGGTGTTTTATCCATTTATTTATTTGTATTATTTTCACTTTAAACTCGAGAATTAAATTTCATTCTTTAATTATTTCTGTTATTCTTCGACCCAAACAAAGGCGGCCCACCGGGCATTTGCCCGGCTGCCCGCCGGCCCCATCCGCCACTGGTTGCGCTCCACGTGTATCTGTTGACGTAAACGCGGTCAGTTTGTTCTGAGTAACGCATTCAACATGTCTAAGAACGCCTTCAACAACAGAAATTAATTCGTCCCTTAGTAGTATTCTCGAACTTCTCAAAATAATGTTAGTTCTCCTTATTTCTTTCAAAAAAGTATTAAATGGTGGAAGCGTAAACAAGAAAACTCTGGATTAACAAAATTGGATAACGTTATACCAGGTAAAAATTTTTATTGTTTTGTATGAATTTGTAAGAATATGAGTTTTTTTTAATCTTAAATTAATTTAACTAATCATATTTTACAGCAGCATTTAGTTGGAATGGACAGTATGCAAAATATTTTCTTGAATTTATTATCGTAGAACAAAATGAAAAATCTTTAACCGAGAAAGAATTTACTTGATTCCTTTTATTCTCAGCTGAAAGGTTTCGCCAAATTTGTTTAGGGTTATAGTTTTGGAATTGTGCGAGCAAAGTAGCCTTGGCGAGATTTCGCGTTTTTAGTTAAACCATTTTTAATTTTTATCATGAGTGGAATAAAATGATAGTAAGATTACAGAATTCGATAAGTAAAAAGAAATAATGGTCAATCAACTGAAAAGAAAACTACCACCATATATAAACTGTGAGTACACATTTTATTTATTTTGTTCTGAGTGAATTTGAATAAATATCAGTTTTTCAATTCGATGAAGAAAAAAAAACGAACTTAACAACATTGACTGGACACTTTTCCTTAACCTAATTCCACATAAATGATTTAAATAACCTTTGTTACTACAGTATCCTACTGAAATAGAAAGTATGCAAATAAATTTTCTTGAAAATATTTTTCGCAGAACAGATTGAAAAATCCAGAAAGAACGTTAAGAATTTGAACAATAAAAAATAAAAGTTCGCCAAAAATCTGTTTATAAGGTTATGGTTTTAAAATTGTGTGAAAGAATAATGTATCTTGACAAGATTTCGCATATCAGGTAAATCATTTCCATGACGAATGAATTAAATGCATGATTTCTTTAGATATCCAATCATATAGTCATAGAAATAAATTATCTAGTGTTAAACGTTAAGCTTGACAGTCTGCCACGTATGTCAACTATGTGACAAAAATGTCAACAAATGCCGGAAATGTCACGAAACTGAACTTAATATGTACTAATGTATAGAAAAAACGGTACAAAATGAAAATGCCGTTCGAAGCGAACCAAAAATTTATGAATTCCGAATTCAACATCGTGAAAATGGCTGCTTCAGAACAACTTACTGTGTGTTCTGCATTAATTGTTTACTTTCGTAATACTTTTTGGTTTCTAATCTCTTTCTATATGGGTCAGAATAACCAAAAGACTTTGAAAAATCTTTTCAAATGAATAAAGCGAAAAAATCATACATAACAACAAAAATCACAACACTTTTAGCATTTTCTTCGTTACCACATGCGTTTGTTTTAGTTTTTAATTCCGCCATTAGACAGTGACTGCAGTGCCCCCTATAGTTCGTTGGAGTTGCGGATTCGAGCTCTGGAGTTGCGAATATTTTTTGGTAATGTTTGACATGCAGGAAAATGCTTTATTTTGACGAGGCTGAACTGGATCCGGTAACTGAACTGTTTTACTGGTAAGACTCGTTTCAGGAAAATGAAGAAACGTAAAAGGGGTCAACAATGAACGCCATCTACTGGAGTTTAGGTTAGGGTCCATCCACTGGAGTTAGGGTTAAAATATCAACTACCAAAATATCACCAAACGGGCAATTGCTTCGTTCAAATGTAGAACCAATTTTTACCCGTCTTACCTTGACAAGCGATTTTCTAGTTAGTTAATAAATGTCATGGAAAAGACAAAACTATTAGTTTAAAGAGCCAGATAAATGATTTTTTTTTTTTTTTAAAGCATATATTAATCTTGGTAATTGAGCCATATGATCTTCTGTGCCATTTATTATGGGGAATAAACTGATGTGGTAAAAAAAAAGTATTTGTTTTGAAAGTACATTTTTAACGAAGGTCTAATGTATTTTAATCTTGTTCCTTATTCATTTAACATGGCAGTCGAAATTATTTCATATTGTGCTTCCTATGCAAGTATATACAATGAGTGACCAAATAGTTGGGGGGATTTAAATTTTTATAATTTTCATTTTAGTAAGATATTTTGATAGGAATTAGCTGAAATGTGGTATCTGCGTTATTGAAAAACCTCATTGTCATCGATAAAGTTGATGCTTTTTATATATATACTAGTTGCGTTGCCCGACTTTGCCCGGTCTACCTTGAAAATAAAAATTGTGTCAAGTGATGTATATTCAGCGAGCAGGCTTAAATGAAAGAAGAGAAAAAAAAACGCCATGCAAAATTTCCCTACCAAACAATGACGACAGATATTAAAATACTTTTTAGAAATTGAAATGAGAAAGATGAATTTCAAAAGCGTAACCATGGAAACTCAAATAAGTTTAAGTAACTGAGAAAGATGGAAAGAAACAATGAATTCAAAAAGCTTATCGGTGGTAACGCGAAAATAAAATGGTTAACAACTTGAATGGAGATGAGATTTTTCGAACTTGATTTAAAATGCTTGCTACTTTTTTTCCTTTTAAAAGCTTAGCTTTTCGACCTCAGGAATAAAAAATTTCGCTTTTGCCAATTGTGTCAAAAAGAAAACTGTACGACTATTCCTTCACTTTTATTGACAGATTTAATGAAGAAAGTAGTACCTAAATTTCTTCTAAGCCTAAAAAAAATCGAGCTAAGAATGCGAATAACTCCAACCGCAATTCAGTTAGAGCAATGAAACAAATTGCATAACACGGAAAATTTTACCTTTTCCAATGATATATAATACTAATAAGTGCAAATAATATTTGACCCCATATGTGGGATTTTATGTGAAAATTGAGCTTAAATTTAAATAAAAAAAGAACTACACATCGGATTTTTTTCGAACTGGTCTGCACACCTTTTCTGGACTTAAAGAAACAAATTGTCAAAATTTTAGCAAAATCGTCCGAGTAGTTCTCAAGTTTTGCTCGTTCAAACACACAGACGCTTTTTGAAGACTTCATTTTATACTATGTTGAGTTTTATTTAAAATTAAATCAAATTGATGTCGATTTGGTAGAAGGATATTTTTTGCTTACCGTGTAGCTTGATTCGGAAATCATGTCATTTGTGCGCCAAAAGCTTAACTAGTCAAGACGTGTGTTGAAAATTCATAAATTCTGTGAAATCTGACATAATAAAAACCTTATTCAACTAAAATAGCGTCACTTTCTTTTATATATATATATATATATATATATATATATATATATATATATATATATATATATATATATATATATATATATATATATATATATATATATATATATATTATTTTTATTATTATTTTTTTTTAATGTGGATTAATTTTGTATGTTTCGTAGATAACAGCTTCAAAAGTGAAGTCTTGTTTGAATTTTCAAGTGCAATATTTACTGGCTATTTCATTGGTCAAAGAGGTATAGTTTTCAAAACGGAACCATGAGCTAGAATTTAGATTAAAACTGTCCACCTCCGGATCTCTCATCGCAATTGAAACAGTAAGAAAAAAGTTTCGATATTTTCTAGTAGGAACTGTTTCCTCAGTTTATTTACTTATTTATTTCCAGAATACAAGGATGACACTTTTTTAATAGAACCCAAGTTTTCTCCTAGAATTCTGTAAGCGACTCATTGCAGAACTTTTCCTCCATTCTTTGGAACAACATCGAAGAAAATGGACAATCATCATTCTGCGCACACCCCACCGACGGTTCCCAGCGGCCATAAAACCAACTACCAAACAAGACCAATTACAGCAAAAAGGACGGGGGTGGGCAAAAATTCGGAAAATCTCCCGGCGTACGACTTTTAAAAACTCGGGCCATCTGTGTCGGTATAAAATTTAACTCATCAGCAGGAAAACTGGTCTTATTTTTCCGGACCGGATAAGCCCGGGAGACTATTTCTGTCGTGGAAGAACAAAGGAGAAGAGATTTTTGTTTTTTTTCTTTTCTACGCGGCGGGAGGGAGGGGGGGGGGGGGTGCAGGGGCCATTACCTCGCACGGCACGAACGACATTTATTAGCGTGTGTTAGCTTAAGGTGGCAAGCGTCCGCTGGAGGTCGAGTGCTGAGTTGATTTGTGACCGCCCCGGCAAACTGGCCGGACGTGACCGAAGAACCGGGGCGCCGTTGGCGACCGGATTTTGGCCGGACGGGTGAAATAAAAAATAATTTTTTGGGAGTTGAATTTGGCAATTAGGTACTGTAGCAGGACTAGAAGGAAAAAGAGCTGACGTCCTGTTACAGTAGTGACAGCAAGAGCAACTATGCTTGATAGTCTAAATTCTGTTAAAGTATTTGTGTCTGCTACAACGGTTCTATATATATATATATATATATATATATATATATATTGTATATATATACACACATACAACATGAGATACATATTTTAAATAAAAATTCAAAGACATTGAAAAAGTGAAAGAATAAATGCTAAAGTGTACTGTAATGCCAGCGCAGAGCTGCTAGAAACAGAAACAGTACAAACATATTCATGAATAAACAATCTAAATAAATTTAGACGTCCGATCCTCCCCTTGAGAAAGTGTCGGTCCCTGTGTGTGTGGTTCACCTTTTTTCATTTTCATCTTCAATTTTATTTAGATTGTTTATTCATATATATATATATATATATATATATATATATATATATATATATATATATATATATATATATATATATATATATATATATGCGTGTGTGTGTGTATAGAAAGAGGGGGGAGGGTGAGACTATAATTACTGCAAAAAAACATGTATTTTGTTCGTTCATAGTCCTTTGATTGTTTATTGAGTGTCAGTTAGGAACAAATGTAAATTATACAGAAAAAAAAATAAAATAGATAGTTAAAATTCTGAAGTAAGAATTATAATTTAATGAGTCTCATCGATTGCTTTTTTTTCTTGCTAAAAATATTTCCGTTATTTGATTTTCAATTCACTTGAAAAAAAAAATGGAAAGGTTTGTGTACTTGCAAGGCCCCCTATTATGAGGTACCACAAAAATAACATAAGAAAACAAGCGATTACATTTCATAAAGCAACTATAAGCACTTTAAATAAAAAAAAGTTTTTTTTTTTTTTGAGCAATCACATTGCTTATTGTTCTCGTTTGACTGTTTTGAATTCCTATGATTTTATTTTCCCCCCGCCTCCCTCTGCAGCACCACCGTCGACCGGCCATCTCCCTTTGCTGCTCCTCTAGCTTAAACGAGCCAGGTTGCGTCCATATCCTACACACACACGCATACATAGACACACCTACACACACATACATACATACATACACACACACACGCATACATACACACACTCATGCCTGCACACAGACACAAACACACACACCTACATACACACACACACACACACACTCGTGATTGCGAAAAACATAATTTGAATTAAAGATGTCAAAATTCAAATTTATTTTTATTTTTATTTATTTATTTCTTTATTTATTTTAAATTTATAGATTACCAGCTCAGTCTGTATTGAAGCACTTTTGACTTTAAACCACCGACTGTATAGTACACTCCCTGATCATTTAAAAATGACCTTGCGCAATGAAAACACACAGCAACATTTTCACTTTCACTTCTCGATGGGGATGTTTCCTTCAGTCAAAATTACTACTTTTAATCTCTGAAGCTGATAAAATAAGCAAAAAAAAAGAAAGAAAGAAGAAAAGAAAGAAACCGAGTCGCACAGGTTTCAGAGCGAACAAAAAAAAAAAAAAAAAAAAAACCCCGCTGGCACACAGGTTTGAGGGCGCAAAAAAAAAAAAAAAAAAAGAATTTTGACATCTTGAATTCAAATTATGTTTTTCGCAATCACTAGTGTGTGTGTAAGTGTGTGTATGTACGCATGTGCGTTTGTGTCTGTGTGCAGGCATAAGTGGGTATGTGTGTGTGCATGCATGAGTGTGTGTGTATCTGTGTATGTGTATGTGTGTGAATGTGTGTTTGTGTCTGTGTGCAGGCATGAGTAAGTGGGTATGTGTGTTTGTGTCTGTGTGCAGACATAAGTAAGTGGATATGTGTGTGTGTGTATATGTGTGTATGTTTGCGTGTGTGTTTGTGTCTGGCATGCATGGTCTGTATGCAGGCACGTGTATGCGTGTATGCATGCGGGGAAAAAATAAAATCATTAGAACATCAAAACCGTCAAATAAGAACAATAAGCAATGTGATTGCTCAAAAAAAGACATGAACCCAGAAAATACTTTTATTTTCCCAACAGTTATTTTTTAATCAATTTTTTAAAATGTCCTATTTTTCAAACAAGGCGTGGTCTTTATGACGTCACAACTGATGTACTTTGGCGCATTCCACTGGCGCGCTGAATGTTTACGCTTACTTTTTGCTGTCTATAATTATCATTCTGATGTATGTATATAAATAATTGATAAATAAAAACGACATTTTCAAATTTTTTACATAAGTTAACAAGTTCTACCTTAATTTTGTTGCCGTGGTAATTCAAATCATAATTTATAATCGATTGAATTTATCTCGATTTTCTCGATTAAAAATACATTACCTATATAAATAAAGTATTACCCTCAATACGTTCAATTCAAATTTCAATTAGCTGTAACAGTCGCTTCATAAATTTACTAGCAAAAATACCCGGCGGTGCCTCGATCAGTAATGATTGTGAGAAACAATAGTTACTTTCTTTCGTTTTCTGTTTTACCTGAAAGAGCTCAAAACACACCGCTTTGACATGATTAAAGATCGAGCTTCTTCCTTACCCATAAAAGTAAAATAGCAATAAGTATGAAGAACGAACGAGTATTCATTTAGGAACAAAAGCATGATATGAAGCACATAAAAATTTGAAGAATTTCCAAAATATGAACTAACAAAAACAAAGCTCAGTACAAAAAAACTTTGCGCTTTATTTAATTAAATAGTACACACACACAAAAAGAAAAAAAACTATCTACTATGTTTCCCTAAGTGTGCAAAAAGTAGAGTTTCCAAATGTTTAAATGACTTTAAACTCATGTTTGCTCCAGAGAAGCGTTGATTCAAAATTTTCATTCTGATTACTACTAATATTGCTGTTGTAAGGTCACGAATTTTTGTAACAATGGGTTTTACATTTAATCATTTAATGGAGAAAGTACATGAATTTTACTTTTTTCGATCATAACTTTTTTAAACTAAGTTTTTTAGGAATAAATTATAGCCTAAGTTGCTTCCTGATAATGTAGCTATCTATGGTGAAAAAATGGTTAAAATCTGTCCAGTAGTTTTGAAGTTTACCCCGGACATCCGGACAGAAGTAGCCCTTTATGTATAAAGAGGATATAAAAGAATTCTTCGAGCGGTATCGAACCCGGCTCGACAGCACGGAAATACAGCTCGCTGACCACACAACTACAGAGCTTCTGCTGGCGACTATTCCCTACTGGTATATAGTATAGGCTGCGCGTAAAACTTTAGAGGCTGTTTTCTCGGAATATTCTGGTTAGTGTGCTTTATTACTTTACTGTATGGATACTCTCAAGGGGTACTACTAATCTGCTGAATTTCATCTAATCTGAAAGGATTCGTTTTCAAAATTTCAACAGTATTTTTTTCTGAAGGAGCATGCTTAAAAACATACGATCTGACCATTTTTTAAATAATTTGTTTAAGTTTAATATTTAAAAAGAAAATACTTTAATCGGTGCGCTTTCATTCTTTATGCTTCTGCCGATGACATCACAAATGAAGAAATGTCATTCAATGTAGCCATTCGCAGAACAAAATATTTAATTCGCATCTTTACTCACGTGTATTGGCAACGATATGGTCAATAACAAGCGTAGAGCGCAATTTTAATTAGCTTCTTGATTATCATAACATGGAAACGCGATAGAAAGATGAGCCAAAGAGCATCATTTGTGACGTCATCAAGACCACGCCTTGTTTCTAAAATCGGACATTTAAAAAAATTAATTAAAAAATAACTGTTGCAAAAATAAAAGTATTTTCCGGGTCTATGTTTTTTTTTTTTTTTGAGCAATCACGATTGCTTATTGTTCTCACTTGACCGTTTTTGGCGTCCGTGCCTTTTTCAGCTTGAACCAGGGCTGCAGCACCACCGTCCACCGGCGGCGGCGCGGCTGGTCCTGAGCACTGTCCCCCGAAATCCACTTTTGCTGGGCGTTGGCGTCCATGTCCCACACACACGAACGCCTACACACACACACACACACGAACGCCTACACACACGCACACGAACGCCTACGCACACACACGAACGCCTACACACACACACACACACGAACACCTACACGCACACGCACGTACACAACACTCACTCACACACATGCATACATACACTTACGCACCCACGCACCCACACACATGCGCCTACACAAACACACACGCTCGTGATTGCGAAAAACGTAATTTGAATTCAAGATGCCAAAAACTCAAATTAATTAATTTATTTTTTTTTTTTTTTTTGCTTATTCTATCAAATTTAGCGACAAAAAGTAGTATTACTTTTGACTGAAGGAAACAACCCCATTTCCGAGACCGTAAGGTCTCCTTGTCAGCTTAATCCAGATCAAACTTGTAGAGTTCAAAGGATGTTCTATAACACTAATAATAGTTTTAAACTGTGATAGCTGAACTATAAATGCGCCAAATATTTGTTTTATTTTGATTAAATGTACAAACTCCTCCTTTGATCGCACAATAAATTGTTGGAATCTAACAAACATCATGGCGTACTAAGTAGGGTGGTTCGAAAAAATCAATTTCTTTGTTTCGAATTGCGTTACCTCTTAAAAGTTGTAGTTTGGTATCCTCAACTAAGGAGATTTATTTTAAAAAATTAAATTGTCATCTTCAGTCTGCACATGAGGTTGAAAGTTTGAAGAAATATGTTTAAATTGAAATTTTCAGAAAATAATAAAACTTGTTTTTTTGCATTTTTTCATCAGACTTATGATTCATTTGCAGATACTGCGCAATACTTTCCATGTTGAAGAATGCGTAATTTTAATTTTACTTTTTTATTTATAGAGTAGATAACTATGATTATGAGGAAATTAATTTTCAAGAATTCATTTTTTGTTATTTGTAGTTAATAATGTCTGAACTATCACAGTAAATCATTTTTTTGATTATTTATACCGAGACCCATTTACCTATTGTATTTTTGAAAATGGTTAAAGAATTTCAAACAATATTCTCCTATATAAATCTTCAAGCATGAGGAAATGAAATTACAAGATTTTACTCATAATAATTCTATTAATTACGAAGAAGTTAGGTAAAAATATGAATATTAAACATTCCTTTACAATTAATTCATTAAATCTTCATGACTTTCCTAAAATAAAATTGTTTTTCTTACAAATGGTAATAAAAACCAAATAAACCCGGTTTAAACAAAAAAAAACGGTTTTTTTGGGGGGGGGTTCGAAAAAACTGGGTTTTATACCAACAGTGGATAGTTTATTAAAGCATGTATTATGCTTTATTTTTAACAGCGTTATTTTTTGAAGGCTTTGGTTAGCTAAGAAAAAAAAAAAAACTTAGCGTTACAGACGGGACATTTTTTTGAGAATCGCCTTTAAAAGCTATAAAATATTTTCTTAGGTTCAAACTACGCTATATACTGACAATTTAAGGCTGTTACGGTGTAAAAATATAAAAAAAAACTTATTTTATTATTTTTTGAAAAATTCAATTTTTAGCATATTTTTTCAAATTGTCAGCCGCATGCGCGAACTAAAGATGCCAACTTAGAAATTTTTTTATTATTTTTCAGCAAATGGAAGGTACCAAACTACAACTTTTGAGGGGTAATGCGATTCCGAAACAAACAAATCGATTTTTTCGAACCACCCTAGTACTTAGGTTTTCAGTCCGACACCAGCGGATTGATAAAATGGTTGATTGAATACATAGCTGATAAACTGTGGAATGTGTGAAACAATCCCAAGTAACTTGATTACAAAGCATTGTTTTTTGCTGTAATAATCGTCTGCTTATCTGAGGATTTGTTTTGCTCTTTGACCATACTACCCAAAATATCCGGATTGCCTCTAGACCCTGTTAGTCCGAATAAAAACACTCTACTGTTTCAAAAAATATATAGGCACCCCATATTTTAGGGAGTACCGTCATATTGAGTGACTTTACCCCAGAATCCTCAATATATAATAGCGAATGATCGAGCAACGCTCCTGACGTCATCAACAATGAAACTCGCGCCACGGCATGATAATTTGATAGTCTGCTTTGGAAATAGTTGGCATGCAGGGAAAGACTTTTTTTTTTTTTTTTTTTTGACAAGGCTGAGCTGGATCCAGTAACTTGACTGTTTTACTGGTAAGACGGTGTGTCGTTTCAGGGGAATGAAAAAACGAAAAAGCGGTCAACTATGATCGCTATATACTGGAGTTTAGGGATAATTAATTCCCTGGAGTTAAGGTTGAAATTTCAACTATCAAAATATCACCTAACAGGCAACTGCTTCGTTCAAATGTAGAAACAATTTTTACCCGTCATTTCTTAACGGGAGATATTCTAGTGCTTAAATAAATCGTTTAAGCAGGGCTTGACTAAGACTTTTGGAGATACTGGGCAAAAATTTCATTTTGTGCTACCCGTTCCTAACATGTATAGTGTGACTCTGAAGATCAGCTAAGACCTTGACAATGTTTAACTCTTTTTGAGAAGTGAAAAAGGGACGTCTTATTGGCGCGAATTTGGGCTAGAATACTTTTAAAAAACTACTACAAAAGTAACCTAACTTAACTCAGAAGCAATTACCCTTTCCTATTACCCCCAAAAAGAGGTAAACATTGTCAAGGTCATAATTGACTTATCATCTCATAACAATATACAACCAAACCTGTTTTTGTGCGGTAAATAGGGACCGCATAAAAAAATTGCTCGAATAAACAATATTAAGCACTCGTTTTAAAGATAGAGACCGCATCGAAAAAAAAAAAGAAAAATCACCAAAAAAAAAAAAAAAAATGCACAAAAACAGGTTTGGGAGTATTAAAAAAATATATTGATGATTTTTTTTTTTTTTTTTTTGCAACCAAGGTAAATGTGGTGGTATCTCAACATATTGCATTATATATGATCTCTAAATATAAAAATATAATTAGCAATTTTTTTTGTGAAAGAGGTAAAAATTTTAAATAGATTTTTTTTGTCTGGACTTAATATTTGCTTTTTCTGAAGTGCGATTTGAAATTGTTCAATTAAAAAAAAAAAAAAAAAATAGCCACAAATTTGGTGCTTCTAAATGTTGGTGTCCTCTGCCCCTGCCTTAATCTATAACTGAAAGTTAATTAAAATCAGCAGAGAAATTAATGAGCCCTGTGGCACAACCCATCTCATTGTTTCGTTTCCATTGGCGAAAATTTGTTACACGTCCGCGCCATGAAAAGCTCGCAATGAGTCAGGCATCGGAAAAATGACAACAATAAAGCGAAACAATCTAACTCGGCTCGCTGCAGAAGTTTCTGATCAGAACTTATTTTTACTGCTTTCCCGAAGTGCTCAAAAACTCCTGTTAAAAGCGATAAAAATAAGAAATACGGAGCAAAATTTCTTGGGAGAGAAAGGGAAATAAATAAGTAAGAAGAAAATAAGAGCCTTCAGATTCCTGATGAAGTTACGACTGACCATCAGGGTTGCGAAATCATCAGCAGAGGCGTCGCCAAGAGATCGCCAAGTGTAGAAGACGATGTAAAGGTACTTTATCCGATTTTATTTAGCATATATTTTTTACTGTATTTAGGGTAACGACACCAGTTACAGACATGCTTAAGACACCGCTCTCGGGTTAACTCAATTTTCCGAGCCTTTTAATGTATTTAGATTTTTTAAACTATTTTTCTTTCATGCAACTACATCTCAACCAACGTTTGGCTGCTTCTGTTCTATTTTTGTTTGCTCAATTTCGAGAAAAGATACGACCCACGGTGATGGACATGAAAAACCTGATAATACCCAGTAACAGACAGGATGAGGATATGATGAGCATTGGACAAAACTCTCTTTTTATCATCAACGAGTATGTTGTGGCCATCACGAAACTTTCTTCTATCTCTTTCTTATAATTCGGATCCCTCCCCATGCTTAACGAGGAAGCAATATTCCCAACAGAAACAAAATTACACACGCCAAAACTTGACGACCATCCCAATTCCTGATTTATCTCAAAAGCAAAGCAAAGAAGGAAATTTGAAAATTATTTTAAAAGCTTTGCTTAAAATAATTACAAACATTTATTTGTTAGCAAGCACAAGATGGCAACAGTTAAAAAGTTTAAATCATTGAGATAATATTTCCGAGGGGCCGTGGTAGCCTGATCGGTAAGGCATTGGACTCGGGGCCGGAGGGTCTCGGGTTCGATCCCCGCTGGTCGAAGACCCACCGTCGTCATTAAAGGGGACTGGGCGACGCTAAATATGCTCGTGGTCTCAATGTCCTCCAAGTGAAACGATACCTCTGGGGGTGCTAGCACCAGGTAGCTATTAGCTATTGGACTAGTTCTAAATTCTCAACTGTTCGATCCGGTGATGGTGCTGCCATCTATCGGTATATAAAATAATGGAGGCAAGGCACTTAGTATGCAGTCCTCGACATAAATACAGTTGTAGTCAGTTGTGACTCTGAATAGAATAGAATAGAATAATATTTCCGATCATTTCCATGCAATTAAAATCACGAGATAAACGCAGACGTTTGATTCCGTTCATTATGTCTTAAGATACAGCAGTCACAATTGACGACAAAAAACGTCCTATAGCTCAACCCCCGCTTGAGCTATTGACACCGAAATTTAATCAAGGGCAACATATGGACCAAATTTTGTTTGATTACGCCAGTTACTTCCTGGGGAATAGCAGTCACGCAAAACTCATAAAACGTCCCATTGCTCCACCCCCCTTGGAGGAATTCGCGCCAAAAACCAATGGGCACAAGTTCGCATAGGGGCACATACGTGTGCCAAATTTCGTACGATTTCATGCGGTAGTTTTGGCTGTAGAGCGGCCACAAAAAAAATGGTCACACACATACGTGACACACACACACACAGACAGACAGACATTTTCCAAAAATGGTCGAAATGGACGCAGCACACCTCAAAACGTTCAAATCCATCAAAATTCGAAACTCGAAAATTTGCACGAATCCAATACTTTCTTCTATATATTAGTTATAGAAGAAAATAAAAATGTGCAAAAGTTCTTTATTTTTAGAACTGGAGCCTTAATAAATTCAAATGAACATGAAACACCAGCTGACCTCGTGGTAGCTGTTCCTAACCTTCCACCACTGCCTTGTAAATACCAATTGGCTCATGAAATTCACTCTGATAACACTAGATGGTTGCACCGTATTCATGGGCCAGAGCAGCATCAGTTTTACCCGCCTAAAAGCCTTATTATTTAAATCTAAACCAATGACTGTCTGTTACTGGTGACCTTAACCCTACGTGTTTTTAAAATGTCCTCAAGATGCAGGTCATTTTGTATGCAATACTGTAAAGTGAAAAAATTACCATTGTAAAGGCATATTGCGCCTCTTTGACATTGAACTTTTTGTAAAATTTACGCTTGTAAATTAACTTTGCGTTTGTTCTTCAACGCAAGCAAAGCACGGGCATTTTTCTGGTAGCCGCTTTTTAAGCAATACCACCATGACAATTAATGAACAAAACAATTAGGAAGAACTAAGATGCATGAAATACACCGCCAGCTCAGTCAATTCCAGCCGAGGACTGCAGTTTCGTGCTTATTAGCACTCATCAGCCCGGCATAGGATTAACTGAGCTGGAGGTGGAAAACCTCTTAAGGAAGCCAAAAGTGCCAAACAAACTGGTAGCTAATATAGAATTAGCACTGACCAGACGAGTGACCGAAACAATGGTTCGGTTCAACTCAAATATTGCAGGCAAGGCAGGTATATTTAGTAAGTTAGCGTCCTATAGTCAGGGCTAAGGCAGAAATACATGATGCAGATTCATGTATTTCTGCCTTAGCCCTGACTATAGGGCGCTTACTTACTAAATATACCTGCTAATATGCCTTGCCTGCAATCTTCGAGTTGAACCGAACCATTGTTTCGGTCACTCGTCTGGTCAGTGCTAATTCTATATTAGCTACCAGTTTGTTTGGCACTTTTGGCTTCCTTAAGAGGTTTTCCGCCTCCAGCTCGGTCACTCCTATGCCGGGCTGATGAGTGCTAACAAGCACGAAACTGCAGTGCTCGGCTGGAATTGACTGAGCTGGAGGTGTATTTCATGTATTGTGTGCCTTAGCCCTGGCAAAAGGGCGATAACTTATTGAGTAAGAACTAAGATGGTTTCAACAGAAAAGGTTTCGTTGAGAGGTTGAAGATTAATTGAATCAACTTTTCGAAAAAAGTTGTCTGCTAACAAGTTGACTGGTGTTTTCCGTTGTCTTCATTCGAGGCAACTTAAATTTGAGTTAACTTTTACTCTCCTGAACCGAAGTGATACAACTACACTGAGAAAAAATGCCAGAACGTTACTGATTTCCGTGTAACGTTTCGGGACTTCAATGGTTTTTATCTACTTTCTAGAAAAATCAAGTGTCTTTGTCAAACAGTTTCCTGAATTGCTACAAGTTGCACTAATGCAGATTTCTCACTGTTGTGAAAAATTTGCTCCCAGTTTAAAGGTTAACTGAGCGTATTTATAAAATGTATCGGCTTCAGTTCGATTACGGTCCGTCCAGACTAATTAAGCGCCCAAAAGGAGATAATCAGTCTGTGGACTGCGTAGTTTATTTGCCTTAAGCTGCATTTTGGAGACATATATTTCAAAAAATTCGTCCCACACTCCCCATTTGAGGTCGAAAATTGCCTTTTTGACATCTTCTTTCCAGTAATGACCCACTCCAAAACCAGAAGCTGAATCTCCCTTGATCGCGCAGTTGTGGAAAAAAAAATTGACCAATTGACCTTCATCAATGTATGGAAGTTCTGTATAACGAGTATTATACTGCCATGGGCAGGTAAAGAGCAGTAACTGAAAAATATTCATTTTATTTATTTATTTATTTTATTATTTATTTATTTATTTATTTATTTATTTATTTATTTATTTATTTTATTATTTTATTTATTTATTTATTTATTTTTTTATTTATTTTTTTTTTCACTTTTGTCATCTGTTGTATGTTAGCTTTATTGTACATGCATGCTTAATCCGTTTCTGCTGAAAAAAGGAAACACATCCACTTTTTAGAAAATTCATTTTTTGAGATTTTCTAAATCTTTCAGATGACCTTTACGAAATCCCTTACTCTCATGAAGTCCAAACGTGGAAAATCCTTTTTTTTTAAGGTAAAGTGGCTTTTTGATCAAAAGGTAACAAATCCGTCCTCTGCACGTTTTATTTTGAACAAAATGGGACATATTCTGAAAGAATTTGTAGTACGAAGACTTTCAGATCCAAAGGAACACATGTAAAAAATCCTCAAATTTTAATCCACTACTTTCAGGTTCATGCACCTCGATAAGAAAATATGGGAAGGCGAAATATTAATTTTGGTGATATTGGAATAAACCTATATAATACTCTCATAAGACCGATCATTTTATACGAAAGTGAGACATGGGCAATTAATAAAACAGAGGAAAACAGACTTCTCATTTTTGAAAGAAAGATCCTTCGGTCAATTTTTGGAGCAGTAAAGGAAAATGATACTTGGAGAAGTTTATATAACTTTGAAGTATACAATAAATACAGACAACCAAACATCTTAAGAGTAATTAAAACCAATAGAATCAGATGGCTGGGGCACGTATTTAGGCGTGCAGATCTGGACCCGGTTAAAAAGCTAACTTTTTCGAAGATTGAGGGTACAAGGAGAAGGGGAAGACCAGCAACAAGGTGGCTGGATAGTGGTGAGAAGGACCTAGAAATTTTGGGAGTGAACAGGTGGGGAAACCTGGCAATGTGCCGTACCGCCTGAAGGAAGCAGACGGAGAAAGCCTTGGCCTGCACCAGGCTGCTGTGCTGATGAAGAAGAAGAAATTGGAATTTTCAAAATTCAGATTTTCGTTCAAAAGGGCACATATCCAAAATTTAGATAGCGAAATCTCCTTGTTTTTTTATTTACTTACTATTATTTTTTTTACACAAACATTTTTTACTCTGGGCCATGATTTGTTGTGCTTTTGCACTCAATTCTGTACCCAGAGAAGTTGATAAAACTATTTTGCTCCTACCCTAATTCGTTTTTCTCACCTCCTGAACATTTTTGGAAAATGGATATGTTCCCTTTTGATAAATTAGTCCTCATTTCTGCAGAGATTGTCGTTTAGCTGCCCACGGCAGTATAGTAGTCCAGAAGAAATTCGACAGTGAAGTGAAAACGAAAAAGTTCATTTATATTCCACACAAAGTCGGCGCGAGCGAAACAAAACGTATAGTGCTCATCTGTTTAGAGTCAAAAGGATCCGTTCCGTATTTTCTCATTGCTGTGGGCCCGCGCTCTTTTTTCCAGGTCACGTCCCTTAATTGTGCGGTAACCAAGGAAACAAACCCAGTTATATTCATTCCCCCAATTAGACATTTTAAGTGGATTAAGAGGCCCTTTTCCCCATCGGTAGGCATTTTTGGCCCCCCTTTCGGCCAACGGGAGAGGCACGTTCTGCCGCTGCCAGCCGATTTTCCATGTTTGTCCTGGCATTTACGGACAAACCCGCGGTCAGTGTTTGCCGAGGAGTGGGTGGGGGGGGGGAGGGGGAGGAAAGAGTTAGATTGGACTTTAAGGTTGAGTACGAACGGGAATGGTTGCCGTATTTTGCTAATTGCGGAATTGCGGATGCAAACGCACACACACACGCCGTGGTCGAATTCGGCCTTAACATTGGTCATCCAGCTGTGCTTCGTGGAACACTGTTTTGCAACATGTCAGAGGAGGTTCCGTGAGTCAAAAGGAAAATACGAGAAAAACATTAATAAATTAATGAGGTACTCACAATCTGGTGCACACAAGGAGAGAGTTCGGAGCCGTCGCTTCGTCTGGGTTTTTTTTCTATAATCCTATGCATGTAGTACGTAAAATAATTCAAAAATGCGACAAAGAAGTTCACCTACCATGTATACTGGTTATCTACAAATTTTTAATTTTGCCGCTTACATCCCTTTGCTTCTCACTGCCTCATATGTAGAGTGCAGTCACATAGTTTTAAAAATGTACTTTCATTTACAGTGGCTCCCAAAAGTGTTCGTACACTTTGAAATTTTTTAGGAAAATCAGTATAACTCGAAACTGAATTCGAATATGAAGTTCAATATTTTTTCACATCATTCCTATGTCATTCTAAATAAAACCCATTGTTTTTTACTTTCTTCTATATCTAATATATAGAAGAAAGTATTGGATTCGTGCAAATTTTCGAATTTCGAATTTTGACGGATTCGAACGTTTTGAGGTGTGCTGAGTCCATTTCGACTATTTTTGGAAAACGTCTGTCTGTCTGTGTGTGTGTGTGTGACCAGTTTTTTGTGGCCGCTCTACAGCAAAAACTACCGCATGAAATCGAACGAAATTTGGTACACATATGTGCCCCTATGTGAACTTGTGCCCATTGGTTTTTGACGCGAATTCATCCAAGGGGGGTGGAGCAATGGGACGTTTTTTGAGTTACGCGTGATTGCTATTCCTCAGGAAGTAACTGGCGGAATCAAACAAAATTTGGTCCATATGTTGCCAGTAACAGGAACAGGTGCTGATTCAATTTTGGTGTCAATAACTCAAACGAGGGTTGAGCTATAGAACGTTTTTTGTCGTCAATTGTGACTGCTATATCTCAAGAAATAATGAACGGAATGAAAGAAAAATTTATCGGCAAGTAGCCCTTAGTAGGTATAAAAGCTGATTTTATTTTGGTGTCAACAGCTAAAAAGGGGGTAGCGCAATCGCTCGTTCTTTTTTCCATTGTGAGTGCCCTATCTCAAGAAGTAATGCTACGTTCTGGTTGAAATTTGGAATATATGTGAATCCATATGCAAACAGGCTTTGGTTCAATTTTGGCGCCAATCGCACCAAGAGGTGCTGATTTATTTTTATTATCATTATTTTTTTAGTGAATAAAAATAGCTTTATTAATGCAACAATAAGAAAGATAAATCGTAATAGATTGTCGTCTGCGTATTTCTCGTGATTTCAATTGTATGGAAATGATCGGAAATATCATCTCAATGATTTAAAATTTTTAACTGTTGTCATCTTATGTTTGTTAACAAATAAAATATTTGTAATTAATTCAAGCAAGGCTTTTAAAATAACTTTCAATTTTCGCTCTTTGCTTTGCTTTTGTAATAATTCAGACATTGGGATGGTCGTCAAGTTTTTGCATGTGTCATTTTGTTTTTGTTAGGAATATTGCTTCCTTGTCAAGCATGGGGAGGGATCAGAAAAAGGAAAAATATAGAAGAAAGTTTCGTTATGGCCACAACATACTAGTTTCAAAATATTGACGGATCTTCTTTTTGAAATGTGTCAGAAAACGAAGAGACAGGGAAAGAACACGCCACAAAAGTCATCGTACACTCAAATATTTTCGAATAAATTCATGATTAAAATTATCATATGCCATTTTATTAATATTTTTGCATTGTTTTGACCATTAGGAGTCATTTGGCTTTTAATATTTTGTTTATTTATTCCTTAATATTGTGCTTATTACTGTAAAATGGCTGGTATTCGTAAAAACCCACAAACACCGTTCAAAATTTGAATTTTTTTCCCACAGTAGTGGTAAATTGGTTTGAAATGTCCCTAAATTAGTTAAATTATTTGTTTGTATAGTAAAGTGCTTGATAAAATGCTTTAAAGAAAGGAATCGGACCGAAAACAAAGTAAGAAAAGGTCAACCGGCAAAGTTGACATAACGTGATTGGAGATTTAAAGTTAACAAATTTATGAAAAATACACATTTGAGTGCTGTAAAAGTTTCTGAAGAGTTAAATAAAACATTTTACATTTAATTTTCGCCTAAAATTGTTCGCCAAGTACTCTGATTAGCTGGATTAAATGGGACCTCTTCCCGCAAAAATTTTCTTGGTCGTGCGAAAAACAGAAAGCTTACGCTTTTCGCCGCAAAATCAATGATAAATGAGCTAAAAATGATTTAGAGTCACGTCCTACTTACAGATAAAAATAATTTCAACATTTTTGGTTAAATTGTTGTATAACTGTAAGTAGAAGAAAAAATTAGGAACTTAATCTTAAGAACTTATTTGGATCAGTTAATCAGGACGGTGGAGGTGTTCTAGTGTGAGGGTACATATCAGCATCAGGACTTGATAGTTTGTAATTTTTTGATGAAATAATGAATCATGCTGTTCCTTTAGATATTTAAAAAACCAATTTTGAACTCTTAGCCAAAAATTTGGTTATTGAAAACAACTTAGTTTTTCATCAAGATAGCGATAAGAAGCACACAGTTTTCAACGTTTACGTCTAGTGCCTCAAAAATTGGCCTAAAGTTTAGAAAATACCTCCTCAATCTCCAAATTTTAACTTAATGTAACGTATTTAGAGATATCTGGAGGCTTGATTATGAAAATAGGGTTTTAGAACGAAAATAGAGCTAGAAACAGTGTGGTTAACATTTACTCAGAAATTACGGAAAAAAAAGAAAGAAAAAGAATGAAATCTATTCCCAGACGTTTTAAATATGTTATGAATACTGTATGATATTCTACTAATTAATAACTTAATCAAAAGTTAGATTATTCAATGATATATAGACATTTTATGAAGTGTACGAAGACTTTTGAGATAAAATTTCCGGCACTTTTTGGTTTTTGATTTTTAAAAAATTAAGTTTTAATATACATTTTTAAAATTTCATGTAGTTTTGTTGAAAATTGATCATAGATCTTATAATTAAACACCCATTCCGAAATATTAATTCTAACTAATGGATTAGGGCCTATTTCGTTGAAAGTCGTAGGTGTACGAAGACTTTTGGGAGCCACTGTATCTCTCTCCTGAATTGTCTATACTAACAGATTTACCAAGGTGCTATACAGCAAGAAATATCCGACCAACCCAATATTTTAGAGCAACATTTTCAACTCTCCCAAACTCTGACATCTTTGAAAATTCGTTTATTCTTTTTCTTAGATTTTGCGAAACCTATTCCAAAAACAGAGAAACAACAAACCCACAGAAACCATTCATTCGAAAATAGAATCGCGAGAAATATTCTTCGGACCAATCCGAGAAAGTGTCAGAAGCAGAAAAGAATGCCCTGTTTTGATAGTTCTGCTGCCAGATCCAAAAAGTTTTCACAATTTCTATTATTCAGTGGAGGGGGGTTTCGGGCTCGGCGGAAAAGATTTCCACAAAAACAGCATGGGTTGATAGAAAAATATAGATATATTCGAGATAAGAATATATTTATTATACCGGAGAAAGAAAACTAGAGAAAGGGAATAAATGGAGTATTTTACCTTGGAACACCGCTAGGGTGAAAAAAGTTTTTTTTTTTTTTTTTTTTTTTTTTTTTTTTTTTTTTTTTTAACCCTAGCGGTAGTTTTTTTTTTCCATAAAAGTTTTAGAGTCTGATATTTTTTTTTAACATCTATTATCACAAAACTGCATTCATGGTTTATAAGGTTAATAACTATAAAATATTTTTTAGCTCTCAGTGTAGTTCTTACGTGAAATTATTTGCAAGGCTGTGGAGTCGGAGTCGAAAAGTTGGAGTCGGACTGATTTTTTGGTAAAGGATTCGGAGTCGAGAGACGAAGGATGAAAATTCCAAAAGTTGCAGTCGGTCATTTTCCCTCAAAGTCCGCTACTCTGCCCGTGCTTGTGGAGTCGGAGTCGGACTGATTTTGGGGGGAAGGGGTCGGAATCGGAGTCAAATATCTTAAAATTCCTGGAGTCGACATAGGGTCATTTTCCCTCCGACGCCTCAGCCCTGCTTATTTGGAATAAACTGTTCCATATATATAGTACACTAGGGGGCTCCGCCCCCCCGCTTGCTGACGTTCACCAAACCCCGAAGATTGCGACGCAATCTTATTTGATTCGTAAAGATTTAAATCGTCCATTAGAAAGAAACAGATTAAAAACTCATAATGAGTTCCCCTTGGAACGAAAAGCACCTTTTCCCCGAGTTTCAAAATAACATGTAACAACTTACAGAGTCGTAAGGGCTGAGGGACTCCTGAGCATTTCAAAACTGCAGTTTTGTACGTTTGAAAAGTCGCTTTCATATTCGTGGTCTCTAGTAATATATTTAGACTTTAGTTTGGGGCTTGAATTGAGCTGAGCCTAATATTTTCCTTTAAAATCGAAACCCTTAAAATTTGTGAATAAGAAAGAGGAAACAAACGAATGTAAAAGACGTAACTATAGCAACGCCAAATAAAACATCAATGATTTGAATGGAAATGAGATTTTTCGAACTTGATTAAAACGGCTTGTAACTTTTTTTTTCTTTCGGAGATAGAAGCTTATTTTGACCATTGGTCAAGTTAGATTTGGAGTAAAAAAATCCACTCTTTTCAGTGGTTGTCAAAAAGAAAACTGTGAGACAATTCCTTCACTTTTTACTGATAGGTTTAATGAAGAAAGTAATGCCTAAATTTCACCTAAGCTTAAAAAATTCGAGCTAAAAACGCAAAAAACTCCCGCCGTAATTAAGTTAGAGCATTGAAACAAATTGCATAGAACGCGGAAAATTGCATTGTTTCCAATGATGTACAATATTGATATGTGCAAGTAATTTTCACTCCTTCAGTAGGCAATTTACACGAAATTTGTGCTCAAAAAATTAATTACGAAAAAACTAATTCAAAATTTAAAAAACAAAACTCCACGTGCAAACTACCGGGACTCGAAGCAATTTTGTACTAAATTTTAAGGCTGTAAGTGCTATGGGATCTCCTGGACGCAGGCCTGTCAGACTTCCTTTTAAAATTTCTTTGACCTTACTTTTTTTTAATATAAAGAGATACACCAGTAGCATCACTTTGATGGGGCGGTTGGTTACATATGCGTCAAGGGCAAATTTTATATAAAATGCATTCGTAACTTATACTTGTCTTTTACTTTAATTCTTTGTTACAGCATGAATATAACTAGTATGTTGTGGCCATCACGAAACTTTCTTCTATATTTTTCTTTTTTTTCTGATCCCTCCCCATGCTTGACGAGGAAGTAATATTCCCAACAAAAACAAAATTACACATGCAAAAACTTGACAACCATCCCAATTCGCAACTCCAGCTCTCGAATACGCTACCTTGTGGTGATTTACAAAACTGCCGGAAAAACTAAAACATTGCCACATTGCGTTCCACGTAAGTCTGTTGACTTAAACATAGGCAGTTTGTTCTGAGTATTTATTAACGCAATGGATGTGTTTTGGATTGCTTTCAGCAACAGAAAGTGGTCGAGCTCCTCAAAATAATGTTAGTTTTCATTATTTCCCTCTAAAAAGTGATTTGATTGAGAAATGGTGAAAGCTCGTTAACACCAGAAAACTCTGGATTAACAAACTTGGATAACGTTATACCGGGTAAAAATTTTATTGTTTTGTGTGAATTTGTAAGAATGTGGGTTTTTTTTAATCTTAAATTAATTTAACAAACTATATTTTACAGCAGCATTTAGTTGGAATAGACAGTATGCAAAATTTTTTCGTGAATATATTATCGTAGAACGAAATGAAAAATGTTTAACCGAGAAAGAATTTATTTTGTTGCTTTTATTCTCAGCTGAAAGGTTTCGCCAAATTTATTTAGGGTTATAGTTTTAGTATTGTGCGAGCTAAGTATCCTTGGCGAGATTTCGCGTTTTTAGTTAAACCATTTTTAATTTTTATCATGAGTGGAATAAAATGGTAGTAAGATTACAGAATTCGATAAGTAAAAAGAAAAAATGGTCAATCAAACTGAAAAGAAAACTACCACCATATATCCGTGAGAATTTTGTTGATGATTCGCATACCATGACACAATTAAATCGTAGCTCAGAAATTAGAAAAATCGAAACAGAAAAATTTTAAACTAACCGATTCGGGAATTCGAGAGAAATAACTCAGCTACAAATGCAAAACAATAAACGCTAGTCAAGCAAGGCAAAAAAGTATCATCTTCTTTCGATAATAATTTGTAATGTCATATTGAATTTTCTAGCATTAATTGTTATTCTTATTGTCAGGCCACAATTATTATTTAGTTTTATCAAGAATTGATAAATATCGAATTCAACATCGTGGAAATAGCTGCTTAGAACTACGAACTACGTAGTTTGCATTAATCTTTGACGTTTAGTAATGCTTCTTGAATTCTCATTTCTTTCTACATGGGCCAGAATATCCACAAGACTTTGAAAATTAATTTAAAAAGAATAAAGCGAAAAAATCATGCATACGAACAAAATTTACTAGACTTATTACCATTTTTTTCGTTACCACATGTGTTTGTTTTAGTTTTTTCGTTCGCCATTAGTCAGTGACTGCAGTGCCCCTTATAGTTCGTTGGAGTTGCGAATGTCTGAATTATTGCAGAAGCAAAGCAAAGAGCGAAAATTGAAAGTTATTTTAAAAGCCTTGCTTGAATTAATTACAAATATTTTATTTGTTAACAAATATAAGATGGCAACAGTTAAAAATTTTAAATCATTGAGATAATATTTCCGATCATTTCCATACAATTAAAAGCACGAGAAATACGCAGACGACAATCTATTACGATTTATCTTTCTTATTGTTGCATTAATAAAGCTATTTTTATTCGCAAAAAAAAAAAAAAAAATCAACACCTCTTGGAGCGATTGGCGTCAAAACTGAACCAAAGCCTGCTTACATATGGATTCACATATATTCCAAATTTCAACCAGAACGTAGCATTACTTCTTGAGATTGGGCACTCACAATGGAAAAAAAGAACGGGCGATTGCGCTACCCCCTTTTTAGCTGTTGACACCAAAATAAAATCAGCTCTTATACTCACTAAGGGCTACTTGCCGATAAATTTTTCCTTCATTCCGTTCATTATTTCTTAAGATACAGCAGTCACAATTGGCGACAAAAAACGTTCTATAGCTCAACCCCCGTTTGAGTTATTGACACCAAAATTGTATCAGCACCTGTTTTTGTTAATGGCAACATATGGACCAAATTTTGTTTGGTTCCGCCACTTACTTCCTGAGGAATAGCAAGCACGCGTAACTCAAAAAACGTCCTATTGCTCCACCCCCCTTGGAGAAATTCGCGCCAAAAATCAATGGGGCACAAGCTCACATAGGGGCACATATGTGTACCAAATTTCGCTCGATTTCATGCGGTAGTTTTTGTTGTAGAGCTGCCACAAAAAACTGGTCACACACAGACGTGACACACAGACACACATACACACACACACACACACACACACATTTTCCAAAAATAGTCGAAATGGATTCAGAACACCTCAAAACGTTCGAAACCGTCAAAATTCGAAATTCGAAAATTTGCATGAATCCAATACTTTCTTCTATATATTAGATATAGAAGAAAGTAAAAATGTGCTGTTTCTGAAAATTGCACGAATTTCATGTTCATGCAAAAAGTTTCTTATTGCAGGAGGGTGACACACAAATGACCGCCACTGATGACACCCGCGCTAGGACCGCTATTGCATGAACAGTCATAAACTCATGCATTAGTCACATAAACTCGCGCGTTAGCCAGGTTTATTTTGATTGGAAAAAAGAATGTGGTGTGAAGCTGTGGAATTAGAGTCGGACTGAATTTTGTTTAAAAAATTCGTCCTCGGATATTTGGTCATTTTCACACAACTGTTATGCTTGAAAGCATAATAGCAAAGAAAAGAAACGAGCTGATGTGTGCATCACATGCCTTCCTTTTACTCCAATTTGATGTCATTTCTCCATTACTGGCAATTTTAATGTTATTCAATAGTTTACTTTCTAAATATATTTACAGGTTTGAGGGCCCGTAGCAATGCATTTTTAGGCCTTTTGTCTATCACAGAACTGTGTAAAGTAAAACATTAATCGAACGCATTTTTGAATCCTCTGTATGGTCGTGATGTCCCAGATAACTGCGACTTTTGGAACTTGGTAAATCTGCATCTGTCGCAGAATGTAAACTTTTTGTCTTTTTACAGTACGTCTTTTCCTTAACAGACTCATGTCCAGAGCCTGATTACCGCACAGGCCAACTAGGCCTGGGCCTAGGGCCCCATCTTCCTAAAGAGTCCCAAATTACTTAAATAATAATGCATAGCATTACAACTGTACGAAAAATACATGTTTTTTTTTTAAGTAATACAGTGCCCGCCGCTTATTAAAATCACATTCATTCTGTGGACATTTGATTTTATAAAACGGCTGATTTTATTAACCGGCATTCAAAAAAATGAAAGGTTTTGAAGTTTAAATACTCTAAAAATGAATTGAATTACTTCATTTACTTCTACTTTAAGTATTTCAAAACACAGTTATCATTTTTTTTTAATTATTTGCATAAAGATCTTAAAATATCGGCGTATTGTTGTTTGCTTAACAGAATTGGGAGAGCAAAGATTCAATATCGCTTGAGAGTTTACAAAGTGTTTTGTAACGTTTAACATTATATTTTCCTCTTTGTTCTAAAGTGCATCGTACATTACCAAGCGCTTTTCCGACACCTATTGAAGAGGCAAATTTGACTCTGAGATTTTCTCATCTTCTGAGACCGATTCCTTCACTTCTTAGTGTTTCTTTAACAATTTTTTACGTATGATGTCCAAAAGTTTGATTTTATAAAACGGCGAGAGTGATTTTATTAAAAGAAGATTTTAACATATTTTGGTATTGCAATGATTCTGTTCTTCCAGATTTGATTTTAAAAAGCGGCTGATTTTATAATCCAGTGATTTTATTAGCGTCCGGTACTGTAGTAAAAACTAAGAATTTTTTAGCTGGAAATAACTTCCATAAAGGAGAGTTTTTATTAATGCTGCCAGTAGTGACTTTATCATGTCACTTTATGAGGTATCTCGAAGGGGATTCATGAATGCACACGGAAAAGGATTTATAGTTCTGTGATAGACAAAGTGGCTCCAAAAAATGCATTCCCACCGGGCTATAGAGTCTTCAGGGGGCGTAGAAATTAATGTGGGCCTAGGGGCTCATTTTTAGTTAATCGGGCCCTGCTCATGTCTTTCACACTGAAAACGAACCTTCGCTGTGAAGTCAAAACACGTGCATGCAAGTGCATGCTTGTGCGTTATAGCGTAGTTATCAATACATTCATTTACTACACAACTAGCTGCGTTGCCCGGCTTTGCCCGGTCTACCTTGAAAAAAACCATTGTGTCAAGTGAAGTATATTCAATAACCAGGATTAAATGAAAGGAAAAAAAAGCCATCATGCAAAATTTCCCCGCCAAACAATGACGACAGGTACTAAAATACTTTGAAGAAATTAAAATAAAAAAATGAGAAAGATGGATTTAAAAGGCGTAACCATGGAAACACAAAATAAAATAAGTTTCAGAATTGAAAATAAGAAAGATGAAAATAAACAATGGATTCAAAAAGCGTTACCGTGGAAACGCAAAATAAAATGGTTAAAAATTTGAATAGAAAAGAGATTTTTAAATTTCCTTTAACTCGCTTGTAACTGTTTTTCTAATGGAGATAGAGGGTTAAACTTTCGAACTTAGGTCGAGTTAGATCTAGAGTAAAAAAAGCAGCTCTTTCCAATGAAGTCAAAACGAAAACTGTGTGACAATTCCTTCACTTTTTATTGATGGATTTAATGAAGAAAGTAATCCCTAAATTTCAACTAAGCCTAAAAAAATTCGAGCTAAAAACGCAAATAACTACCGTCGTAATTAAGTTAGAGCGTTGAGACAAATTACGTAGAACGTGGAAAATTCTACTCTTTCCAACGATTTATAATATTAATATGTGCAAGTAATTTTTCACCTCCATATTCGGGAATGTATGTGAAAATTAGGCCTAAACTGGAATAAAAAAGGAACTATTTATCGAATTGTTTTCGAACAGGTCTGCAAACCTTTTCAGGACTTAAAGGAACAAACTGTGAAAATTTCAGTGCAATCGACCGGGTAGTTCTCGAGTTTTGCGAGTTCAAACACACAGACGCTTTTTGGGGACTTCATTTTATACTATGTAGAGATGATAAACATTTTACCATCATGACAACTGTAAGACTATTTTACAAAACAAGAACTGAAAGAATGAAAAAAAAAACTTCAAACATTCCTCAGTTTAATCCACGACAGCACACCCCTTCACTCCCTCTCGGAACACCTCCTAACCCACTCATTAAAAATCCCCGCTGAACATTGATCAATCCGGCAAGGCACGCGGCCTGGAATGCGTTATTTTGCGCCGTCTAATGAGAAATCGTCTGCTTCAGTGACCGCACCTAATAACCACTTTGCATTATCGTCTGCGATGCGTGTTTGACATTCCCCAATACAGAGATATATCTGTTGCTTCGCGGCTTCCCTGTAAACTTTCGAAAGCAACCGTTGGGGCGTAATGGATGGCGAGGTGGCGCTACTGTTCGCCAACTATCCGGGAAATGCGGCCTTAATTAATACTACCACGGGGCAGTAAACTTGGCAGTAAGGCTACGAGAAAGGGAGGCGTGAAAAATGGGGTGAATAAGGTTGTTGAAACGATTTCGAACTTCATATGAAATTTTATAAGAGACACTTTTAGAATTCCGCAAAACCTTAACCATATTGAAAATAGATAAAAAACCAGCTTATGTGTGCATCACGTGACTTCCTTTTACTCCAATTTAATGTCATTTCCCCATTATTGGCAATTGTAATGTAATTCAATTGTTTACTCTCTAAATATCACCAACAGTGGCCAAACTGAAACCAAATTTTAAAAAAAATAATAATAAAAAATCTCAAAATTTGCCGCCAAGTTGACCACAAAACTTGGCAACCAAAAGACTGGCAATATATCGCCAAGTGTCCGACAAATTATAACACAACTTGAGTTTACATCGAATTTAACAATGATTTTCCCCCAAAAAGTGGCAAAAAAACCCCTTAGGAACATTCGAATGCAACCAAAAGGAAAGGTGCACAACTAGACCCCAGTAGGAGTCCACGTACCAAATTTCAACTACCGTTTTTGAGTTATGCGAGATACGTACACACATACGCACATACATACGTACATACGGACGTAACGAGAAAATTCGTTGTAATTAACTCGGAAGTCGTCAAAATGGATATTTCTGGTGTCCGTACGTTCCTAGGCATATATCCACGTGTGGTCAAGTCGAAAAAAAAAACTCAACATTCATTCGGGGGTGAGAAAAATGGAAATTAAGGCCGATTTTTGAGTGAAAATTTTTTCGCGAATACAATACTTCCTTTTTTGTAAAAGGAAGTTAAAATTGGGGTGAATGGAAATAGAATTTGAATGTTTTTACAGGGTGTCCAGGAAAGGACACCTTGATATCAAAATTAAATACCTCGAAAACTAAGGCCGATATTGAAATAAAATTAACTGTATGTTTGTTGTGAAACCCATAAAAATTATGTACAGAAACTTGGAAATTAATAACAAAAATTGCCAACAGGGGGCGCTGCACTCTGTAATTGCAAAAAAGGCCCCATAAAGAGTGCTGCGAAGGGGGGGGGGGGGGATGAGGATGAATTTCTAGTGTAAATGTAAGTATCTCTGAGAGGCAAAACTGCTGCTGACGCGCCTAACCCCTTCGCAGCATTATTTATGGGAATTTCTATTGCAATTACAGTGTGCAGCGCCCCTGTTGGCAATTTTTTTAACTAATTTCCAAGTTTGTGTGCATGATTTTTGTGGGTTTCACAAAAAGCATACCGTTTGTTTTATTTCAATATTCGCCTTTGTTTTCGAGATATTTAATTTTGAAATCGGGAAGTCCTTTTCTGGACACCCTGTACTTTAACACAACAATTTCAACAGGTTAGCAATGGGGTGGTTTTCTTGAGTCAAAAGTACTACTTTTAGTCATTGAAATGGATAGAATGAGCAAAAAAAATTACATGGATCCAGAAAATACTTTCATTTCCCCAACAGTTTTTTTTTTAAATTAATTTTTTAAAATGTCCGATTTTTCAAACAAGGCGTGGTCTTTATGACGTCACAAACGATGCAATTAGGAACATCTTTCTATCACGTTTCCACGTTATGATAATCAAGCAGCGAATTAAAATTGCGCTCTACGCTTGCTATCAACTGCATCGTTGCCAATACATGTGAGTAAAGATGTGAATTAAATATTTTGGACCGTGAATGGCAACACTAAATGGCATTTCATCATTTGTGATGTCATCGACAGAAGCGTTAAACGATAAAAGAGCACCGAGTTGAATATTTTTTTAAAAATATTAACCTTTAATAAATTATTTAAAAAATGGTCTGATCCTATGTTTTTACGCATGCTCTTTCAGAAAACAATACTTTTAAAATTTTGGAAACGACCCCATTTCAATGCTTAACTTTAGATAATTCTGCCTTTTGGATGAATGTAGAGATTAAATTGTGTGCATTACCTCCCTGAGAGTGACTGGTTATAAAAATTTTGATTTAATGACTGTTCGTTAGCATAAGTAATCCTGTTTACCCTCCTACGTGTTTCCAATTAAAACAGACTAGAATACAAATGGAAACTGATTTCCTTCCTCATAGTTATGATGGTCGATTTGCTGTCCATAGATCACACGCTACCCGCTGCATCCTCTATATGTAATTTGAAAACATTTAAAATTAAAAACCATGTATTAATTTAATGTAAAATACAAAAAAAAAATAATTTAAATCAAAATTTAAAATTCCCAAAGGAAGGACTTATTGCCATTTTTTGATGTTATTTATCTATTTATTTTGTTCATTTCTCTCTATTTCACTCTCTCTCTCTCCTCTCTATCTCTCTCTTTTTCTTCAAATTTTATGCAAACACTGTTGTAAGGAAGAATTTGTTGTTCATTGGGGTGTTTCCTTCAGTCGAAAAGTACTACTTTTAGTCACTGAAATTGATAGAATGAGTAAAAAAAATAAAATGGACCCAGAAAATACTTTTATTTTCCCAACAGTTATTTTTTAATTAATTTTTTAAGATGTCCGATTTCGAAAACAAGGAAAAAAAATAACATGGACTCAGAAAATAATTTTATTTTTAAAACAGTTACTTTTTAATTAATTTTTTAAAATGTCCTATTCTTCAAACAAGGCGTGGTCTTTATGACGTCACAAATGATGTCCTTTGGCGCATTTTTCACTGCGTTTCCACGTTATGAAAATCAAGAAGCGAATTAGAACTGCGCTCTACGCTTGCTATCAACCATATCGTTGCCAATACACGTGAGTAAAGATGCGAATTAAATATTTTAAGCTCTGAATGGCAACACTGAATGGCATTTCATCATTTGTGATGTCACGCGACAGAAGCGTTAACGATGAAAACGCACAGATTTAAGTAATTTTTTAAAAATATTAAACTTAAACAAATTATTTAAAAAATGGTCAGATCGTATGTTTTTAAGCATGCTCTTTCAGAAAAAAATACTGTTAAAATTTTGGAAACGACCCCATTAAAACGGATAAGAAGAAGCATTAAGGCAAAAATAATCACCCAAAAGTTCAATCTTCAATGAGGAAAAACTGGAAATAGAGCTTTCAAACGTGATTTTCTCGAGCCCTGGAAAGATTGACATTTTGTTTATCTTCCCTGCGGCTTTTCATGCCTTTTCATACGTAATATGCTCATTTCTGTACGTTGAAAACGAGTTTTCTTGCAACCCCGAAACACGTGTCGTGAACTCTTTTTTATTTGTGCATTTTTAACGTTGGTTTAAAATGCACAACATTTTAAACCAACGTTGAACATCTTAAATCTGAAACGTGTTCCACTTTTTCCGCACAAATAAATGTTTTAACCGTGCTTTAACCTTCCTTACACTATCTTAACGTTCTTTTTAGCCTACTTTCCCAGTAAAAGTCAGAAAAAGAAGAAGAAAAGCATGAAAGAAGGCTTAATGCATCTTAAAAATATCGCAAAAAACAAAAAAATGTCAAAAATAAATAAAATAATTAAATAAATATCGAAAAATTAAAAATTGGAAAGTAGGGTATTGAGATGGGGAAAAATATCTGTCGGTCTGTCTGTCTGTCCTCCCCCCCCCCCCCTAATAACTTTTGAATGAATAGTCCGATTCGAACAAACTTTTTTTTTGTTCGAAAGAGCTCCGCGAGGACACTTCATTCCCATATTTCACTTTTTGATTTGACCTATTTTTTGTTCAATTTTGAACGGTTCAAAAAAACTTAACATTAGCGCCTACGGGGAAATTCAAGGCAATTCCGAACTGTGTGGCGAATTTGCTTCAAACAAACGTTGTAGGAAAAGTTTTTGATGAAAAACTTGTATACAAAATATCTTTTTGATTTGAACAATTTTCCGTTCAATTTTGAACAGTTCAAATCCCTTAACATTAGCGCCTACGGGGAAACTGAAAGTCAATGTAGATTCCGTATTTGAAGGCGGATTTTTTTTCAAACAAATTTTGTTGGAAATAGCTCTTGACGCCAAACTCCAGACTCCGACTCGAGAATTTAGGGGCACTTGACTCTGGAATCCGACTCCTGTACCCGATAGTTAATCGGACTCCGACTTCCCGACTTCGACTCTGACTTCGTAGCTTTGGCAAAAATTTATACACGGAAGACAAATGACTGACTCCGATTCTTGGATATTCGTTTCTAAATCCTTTATCCCAAAATGAGATTGACTCCGACTCTGACTCCGCAGCTATGGTTTTAACTGTGAAATAATTATTGTTGATATGTCTTTTTTAATTTTCGCGCTAAAGTTTTAATTTAGGTATTCAGTTTTCGGCGGATAAACTCGAAGTCATTTATGTTTCTACATAAAGATATGAACAGACGATTTTTTTTTTTTTTTTTTTTTTTTTTTGACAATGAAAAGTATTTCTTTAAGTTGACATTTTATTGTTTTTATTTATTTTATTAAGTGCATTAATTCATTAAAAAAATTATTTTTGGCAACAGGGGAAAATGAAACGATTTTTTTTTTTTTTTTGATATGTATTTATTTTAATGAGCTTTTTAATTTTAATAATTATTTTTTCGTTTTGAAAGCTGTTAAAGATTTTTTTTTAATGGAAAAAAGTGTATTAGCAGCTTTATTTAAAAAGTGCTGCTATTTTATTAATATTGATCAGGTACTAGAAAGTAGTATGGGTATACGGGAAAGTAGGCTCGTAAAGTTCTAGACGGAACTTCTTGATTTTGTCTGTAATGGGATTGCGTAGAGGCCCAACCTTTTACAGACCTAGTACGATCCTCTGATATAGCATCCATATTCTTTCAGGTGGCATCACTATCGGTGGATACTTTTACCACGATAATTTTGACACAGAGTTTTATCACTAGATGGAGACACCTGAGCTCTCTTCTATGCGAAACTGCGCTAAGAATTTATTTTTTCCAAGAGGCCTCCAAGTCAACCGAGCAATCAAGGATCTTTTAGATGTTGCACAGTTAAGCTTACGACTACATGGACGCTGTCGATATTCTGCATCTTGAAAATCCTCCGACTGGAACCAGGTTCAAACCTGCACTTATGGGCTTACACGTTTAATGTATTAGTTACGTTGAGCACAGTTTAATTATCACAGTGCTATTTGCGTCATTATTTTATTTTCATCCATGTGGAGCATTTATTTACCTTAGTTTTTATTTATTTATGCATTTATTTATTCAAGTTTTTATTTACTTATTCCTTCATATGTTTATTTATTTTACTTATTTATTTACTTATTTATTATTTTATTTTGTGCTATGTGTGATTTTTGATGTAAAATGACAGATAAAATACATTACAATCTCAATAGTACTGGCCTTAGCCACAATTTTTTAGAAATCCAGTTTTGAAGACTCTTTTTGAAAATACGAAACTCGCCTTCAATTTTGTAAAACTGCTAAAGTTCCACTGGTGCCACTACTGCTCCAATGCACCGAAACACACTCCCATGGTTCCTTCTGCGAGTGATCATACGACAGAATAATCGCCAATCTGCCAAGCAGTTACGCCATAACCTGTTGAAGCGTTGAAGCGGAAGATGATAGACATGCGAGGGGGGCTGTAAACGATGCTCTTACACGAAAAGGGGAGGGGTGAGCAAATAAAAAACGCGATATATAAAAATAAAAAAAAAAATCCCTCTTCACGCTTGGGCTGGCTTTCACTTCTGCTGACAGCTCGGATATTCCAGTCTGCTCCCTGGATACCTGTTGCCATTTTGTAGATGGTTTTGGTTTACGCGTTTCCTCTTTGTTTCGAAGATTTCACGCTCGTTTGGCTTTCCTGCTGTCACGTGAGCCCCCGTGTCAGTGCATCAAATTAAACGCGGCGATCCGGTGTCAGCCTTATGCCTATTCCCTTATTATGCGAGAGAGAGAGGAGGGGGAAGACGGGGATCGTGTAAAAGAAATGGGAGAAAAGTTTTAAATTTACGTGTAACTAGGAGAATTAGTTTCATTATGTGATGCTTCCTGTGCAGTGATTTAATCTGATATCACATTAATATTTGTGGGTTTTCATTGACGAAGTCGTAGGAGGTTGCGCAAGGGGCTAAAACATCAGTAGTCTTGTAAAACATGTTGTAGGGCACGTACGTACAAAATAGGAGCGTATCCCTCCGCCGAGACTCAGAAATCTTTCTTTTTTAGCAATAAAAAAAGCAGGGCTGCGGAGTCGGAAGGAAAATGGTCAACTCCGACTCCTGGATTTTGAAACATCCGATTCCAACTCCCGCTCATCAGATGTGCCCCCCCCCCCACACACACACTCACTGTTGTGATAAGCGTTGTATAAACTTATTCATAAACAAACGTGAATGAGTGAATGAAAATAAAGTTAAAAAACATGATAAATAACTATAAGGGGTAAAGTTATTAAAAATAAAAAAAAGTAATGACTTTTTAATGGTTAAAATCATAACCCTAATTTCCTGCATTGAAGAAGCTCTTGTTTTCTCGTATGGTAACGGTGGTACCTTGAGATCCTATATACGGAGAGATTGGACAACGGCGTGCCGATCTCCGGCATGTTTAGTCCAAGGGTTGTCAGCTCGAAATGCTGCGCAGTGTGAATTTTTTGCTTTCTTACGGAATATAGGACATGGAATCTTTAAAGAACAAACTGATTTATTTTCTCCTCGTATTTTCATTAAATGGAGTGAGCGCCAAGTCTGTCAATCCGGCGCCAATCGTTTCGTATCGTCATAGCGCTTACAAAGATAAGTTTCTTTCTCAAAAACTTGTTCATAAAGATAGAAAACAAACAAATATTTGTGATCTGTACATTGCATTTCATAATATCATAACTAACTTAAAATTTTTTCGATATAATGTACAGTGATATTTGAGGCAGAAGATACGTAACGGTCTACAGGGAGTGAGCATGTTTGGACATAAGATGGCCGCCGTTCCGAAGTTGTCTCTCCATATTTAGGATTTCTAGTGGTACCGATAAGCAGGGTCTGACCATTACTGGTTGGCTAAAAAAATACCTTTGCGACTAGATGTTTTAGAACAGGAATCTTTCAGAAGCTATTGTCCACTGAATGTTCCTGCAAAATCCAAGAAATGATTTGTTTGGTGGCTGAAGTTTTTTCTGGATCCTAAGATTTTTTCAATTTTTGTCGTTCTCTGTTGAAAATGAGGTTTATAACTTTCATATCCACTAGCACCTAAAGATAATTTTTCATCCTCATCACAAAAGTTCATTTCTAAATGAGTTTGCGAAGGAGCGGCATCAACGGAAACAGAACAGAATTTTCAGCGATGACGGTTGAAATTATAACCCCATTTCCACTTATTGAAAAGGGAATTTTTGGCAACTGGTATAGCAACAGTGTCTGATAACACAGCTAGCAAAATCAGACACTGTAACATAATGTACCATTACTACCCTACCCACTTGCCTCTACCGATTTTTTTTGAGCAATCACGATTGCTTATTGTTCTCACTTGACTGTTTTGATGTGCTATCATTTTATTTTCCCACCGCCACCCTCCGCACCATCACCGTCGACCGGCTCCTCACGGTGTTGCTCCTATAGCGAAAGCCGTCTCCAGGTTGCATCCATGTCCTACACACACGCGCATACATACACAACTACATACGCACACGCGCACACACACACACATACACACACACATACACAAACACATACACATACAAATACATACAGACACAAACACATATGCCTACACACACATACACATAGACCCCCATACACACACACCTACACACATACACACAACTACTCACACGCTTATGCCTGCACAGACACAAACACACATGCCTACACACACATACACATACCCCTACACACAACACACATACCCCTACACAAAAACACACATACCCCACACATGAACACACACGCCTACGTACACATGCTCGTGATTGCGAAAAACATAATTTGAATTCAAGATGTCAAAATTCAAATTAATATTTTTTATTATCCTCATCATAAAAGTTCGAAATGAACCTCTGCAAGCGCGACAGCAACGGAAACTCAACGGAATTTTCCGCTTGATGTACTTTGTCGAAGTCTACGAAACGGTGAAGCAAGATTGAGAAAATAAAGTAAAAACGTAATGGGGTAATGGTTAAAATTATAAACACCAGATTGAAACATGAATATCTGGCCACTCGCAAGGTAAGTGTCTAATAATAGAGCACAAGGCCGTATTTAAGGGATGGGTTTTTAGGGTTTAAAACCCTCCCGAAATCTCTAAACTATGTATTTTTTTATACTTTTTTTTTTGCTGAAAGAATTATTACTACTGTATATTTTTTATTTATTTATTTATTTACTTCAATTTCATTTAAAAAAAGGAAAATATTATTTAACAAGGGTGAAGTTATGTAATGGACACATCATTCTTTTTTTCATTTAGGGGAGACCTTGGGACGCTTGTACCTTGGGACACTGCTAATTTCTAAGAATCTATCTTTAAATACTTTAGTTATGAGAAAATAATGATAGTGCATCTAGATTGACCACCATTTTAGTTTTTCTTAAACCACGTGGACATTGTACCTTGGGACAGCCAAGCATACTGTACCTTAGGACACATCCCGAGGTACAACATATGCGTGGTTCTTAATAGTTAAGATATGTTTAGGAACATGGAAAAATGTTCTAGTCTGATGTAGTCTTTCAAACACATTTAATGTCAGATAATAATTCATTAATTCATTATTCATGATTTATAATTTATTATTCATGATTTAATTCATTACCGTGAAAAAAATATTTTTTTTTGTTTTTTGGTGCAAAACTGGTTCAAATATATGGCTGTTTCCTGAATCATGAAACGTTTCCGATGGTACAACAGGATGTGTCCCAAGGTACAGTAGGAGGTTGCGCCTTGGGACAGTTTGGAACCCTTATTTTAAATGACTAGCAATATTTTATTTTCAAACTCTCTGAATTTTAAAAAATATATTGCAGAGAAATAGGTTGGGGTAATTTAATGTGACTTTTAGATTTTAAATTTGATTTAAATAGTTGGCGTTAAAATTGAAGCATGAAAAGTGTTCCAAGGTACAATACTATCCCCTACTAGATACGTAAACCAATACGTAGATGTAACAAAAACCAATAGAATATACAATTTAAAATGGAGGATTACAGATCATTTGATTTCATGCGAATTGTGTTGGTGAAACTCTCCCCGTAATAGATGTTTGGTTACGGTCCTGACAGAGCATATAATTATATAATCAGACACTGATAACTTACATACTACTACTCTTCGGTGACGGATACAAGGAGATGGCCATGGCCCATGGGGGTCATGACCCCGCTCCCCCCCTTAAACCGTCCCCAACAGTATCTGTCCACATTGCGTTCAAACACTTTATGAATAAAATGTAAACGATTTCAGTTGCCTGTTCAATTCATTTGTTATTTTTGAAAATAAATGTTTGGAATATAACTTCTTTTCATTGCTTTGAAATTAATTTGTATCGTTTATGCCCAATTAGGTGCCTTATTCCTGGCCGATTAGGTGCTTTTTTCTGACACCAGAGCAATTTCAGTAATTTTTGTAGTTAGTTACCGCCCTAAGCCAGGGCTAAGGCAGAAATACTTAAAATACACCACCAGCTCAGTTAGTCCATCCGAGGACTGCAGTTTCGTGCTTTTTAGCACTCGTCAGCCCGGAATAGGAATCACATAAGCTGGTGTGCTAATTTCTACATTAGCTACCAGTTTGTTTGGCTCTCTTGGCCCCCTTAAGAGGATTTTCGCCACCAGCTCATGTGGTTCCTATTCCGGGCTGAAGAGTGCTAAAAAGCACGAAACTGCAGTCCACGGATGGACTAACTGAGCTGGTGGTGTATTTTAAGCAATTTCAGTAATGTTTCGTATCCAATACCGTAGATTCGTTTGTAAGGAGGGGGAGTCATTTTTGAGCATGATCCCCCCCTTCCCTGAAATGGAAATCTGTATCCACCCCTGCTACTCTTACCATATCCACTTCCCTCGACAGAAATTTTTTCATCCTCGTGACAAATATTCAATTCGAAATGAACCTGTGCAAGAGCGAAATCTTCAGAAACACAACAGAATTTTTGCGCTTGATGTACTTCGCCGAAACCCGCGAAACGGTGAAGCTAGAGCGAAAGAGGTGCTAAGGATGCGTCGTTATATTTAGAAAGCGGGAGAAAGAACAAAGGGGGGATCAGAGCGGACGAGAGAAAGAGAGAGAGAGAGTGATCACACAAGCTACCGTTTTCCATCTTGCCAAGAACAAAACCACTCTCATCCCGGCTGTGTTCGATCGAATTAAAAAAAGCGATTCTCGGCAGACAATGCTATTTAATCGTCAGCCGGGATGCGAAACACAGAACACGAATATCATATTAGGGGGAGAGAGATGAAAAAGGAGGGGGAGGGGACCTGCCGGGGGGCTGAAATTAATTTCCTAAAGTGTCGAGGAGAGCCTCATCGAAATTCATAGGTTGCCTCCCCTCCCCCTTTTCCGATCTGATTGACCTTCAATGACCCCCGGAACAACAATGGCTGAAAGTGGTACGCTGGTCACGTGCCGCGTCTCCCCCTCAGTCATGGTTGCAGTTTCTTGAAGAGAGATGGAGGCGGAAGTCCTGTTTCTTTCGGGATTTTTCGGCATATGCCGGGGATGGATTGAGATCCAAGTTTGGAGGAATCATTTCGTTTTCGGGAAGCTTGTGGTGTGGGTGGGATGATGGGAAGTTGCCCAGGTATCATTCCGTTTCAACTAGTTTTGCGCCTTAAGGCATTAAAAGGCTGCAGTCCAATCTCGATTTTGGTCTATTTCGAAATTCGTGAAACACGAAACTCGAAATCGAAAAACTTGCTTATATTCCTTAACCTACTTAAGCAGTATGTAATTAATTACCCTTCTCTCTGTGCTAAGGCAGAATTACACGCAATGTACCAAAAGTCCGGTTATTACATTCAGATACAGCAGTTTCGTCCTTCTTTGTTATGTACTCATCAGTCTGTCATAGTCAATCGCCAGGCTTTGCACGGTCCACCTCGAAAATAAAAGTTATGTCAAGTGACGCGTGTTCAACAATCAGGCTTGAACTAAAAAAAAAATCAGTAAAGTTTTGCTGCAGATCGCGGAAAAATAACCAAAATGGAAACATTTTAAATCTTCGATTACAGAAAAGCCTAAAAGCAAAAGTCAGAATTTTATTCGCTCATGCTCGAGAAAAAAAGGAGACACACAGATCTTTCTTCTCAATGATTTTCCTCACGCTACAAATTTCAATAAAAGAATTGTTACGGAAAGTTGGTATGAAGCACTGAATAATTATTTGAATGGAACAAAACCTTCAAAAATTGGGGATTTTATGTCGAAATTTTAAGTATCATAATTAATAGTTTTTAATTGATACCTCCGCTAATTATTACCGGAGGATTATGTTAAATGGCTATACATAACGACGGGAAAATTACGAATCTCTTGATACCTGGTCAGTTCACTGGCATTCGGGAGAAGAAATTCGAACTCGGACATAGATGAATACACAGATACATACTTCACTTCACTTCACTTCACTCTCCGGGGCCCACTGTACCTATCACTAAGTGATTTATCCAGTTTAGGACCCCCGGAGCTTTCTTTTAAACATTCAACATATACACTTCAAAATACAACATATAACAATGCACAGACATACAAACAAACAAACATGATCACAGACAATTACAGTACATATTACAAACAGACGTAGAAGCAATAGGTACATACGCTCAGTTTTTAATTGTATAAGATAACCGAGCTGGAGGCAGATGTCATCTCAACTTCAATGAGATGACAGCTGCCTCCAGCTCAGTTACTGACTGTTACAGACTGATGTGTGCATAATAGGAACGAAACTGCAGTCTCTGGATGTCATAACTGAGCAGTCTTGATGCAATCCTAAACCTGTTTATCTTCGCAAGTTTGTCTACCAGATAAAACTGGGTCAATTCAAAATTTGTGAATACTGTTAAACAACATGAAAAGCACATTTCAAAATTTCTCTAACTCGAGATATTTTTATTTCGAAATTTTCGCATCATCTCAATAAACAACTGTCTCGAAATCTGTCATTCTCAAAGTATAAAAATGCTATAAAACCCCGCTGCAACGAACTTCAAAGAACAGCAATTTTTGTTCGTTGTAAAGGAACTCAAGCAACGTAATGGAAATTAATTGAGACCCGAATATTTATTTCATTAAAACAGAAATTTTTGTGGTATTGGTATCCGCTGTAATGAGGTTTCACTGTGTAACTCGTCAAATCTTGAAATTTAATTGATTCAAGACTCGTGATAAACTTATTGATGTTCAAAAGTTATGTCTCAATGAACTTGTGTCTATTCAAAGTTGCTCTATTTTGACAAAACAAAATTGAACTATCTCCATTACATTTTCTTGCATAATGAACCTAACGCATCCACAAATTTCTTTCATTGCACATAAATCTGATTTGAAAATCTTTTTTGAATACGTGCTTCTCCCGAGACCAGGGCCGACGAGAGGCCGTGTCAGTCTAGTAGGAAACTAGGGATCCGTCACTTGAAGGGGCCCAGCTCGGAATTGGAATGGCATAAATTGGCGTGGAGGGGAGCCCGGCGACCAAATCTACAAGGGGGCCTGCCTTAGCTCTCAGCGGCCGTACCCGAGACTATCCAATAGGAAAATCGTTCACCTTGAAGTGAACATTTATCTCGTGATGAACTTGCGCAAAACCTGCCTAATTCAAAAACATTCGCTCCAAAGGCAATCTAAGAGACCACTGCCATAGTAAAAAAAAATGCACAGATGAATTTAAGCGCGCTCAAAAATGTAACGGAAACTTTAGAAAAATAAAAAACAATAAAAGGGTAATGTCATCAATACCATCAGGATATTGTTTGAAAATTAATGAAAATCGATTGCAAAAAAACAAAAAAACAAAAAAAAAAGAAAAATTAATTTGAATTTTGTCATCTTAATTTCAAATTATGTTTTTCGCAATCACGAGTGTGTGCGTGTGTGTATGTAGGCGTGTGTGTTTGTGTGTGGGGTATGTGTGTTTGTGTGGGGGGTATGTGTGTTTGTGTGTAGGGGGTATGTGTATGTGTGTAGGCATGTGTATTTGGGTCTGTGTGCAGGCATGAGTGTGTGGGTAGTTGTGTGTATGAGTGTTTGTGTGCGGGGGGGGCAGGGTATGTGTATATGTGTGTATGTGTTTGTGTGTGTGTATGTATTCGGTGTGTATGTGTGTATGTGTTTTTGTGTGTGCGTGTATGTGTGTATGTGTGTGCGTGCGTGTGTGTAGTTGGGTATGTATGTTGGTGTGTAGGATATGGACGCAACCTGGAGACAGTTTTCGCTACAGGAGCAGCATCGTGAGGAGCCGGTCGCCGGTGATGCTGCAGAAGGTGGGGGGGGGGAATAAAATCATAGGACATCAAAACAGTCAAATGAAAGCAATAAGCAATCGTGATTGCTCAGGAAAAAAAAAACTAATATGATAAATCATGACATAGATTTAGCAAATAATTTTCTTTGGAGAGCTTTTTGTTGATGAAAAATATTTTGTCCCCTTTACCCCCCCCCCTCTTATATTTAATTAGGCGCACAGCATGACCTCCCATAATAAGAAAAAAAAATAATGCAAATATGCCCTTTTATTTCCAATTCACCGAGAATGTTACGATTCATTTCAAAAAACGTCGTCCACTTTCAGGGTATTAAAAAAAAATTGAATCGATTTAAACAGATAATTTCTGGAACACTCAAACTGTGCCAGGTGTCATCCCCCATTCATCGTCGGTGTCATCTCTTCCCCCTAATTTATTCGAAGGAACCCGATCAGCCATATGGGGAGCCAAATATGAATCACAGCAATCATCCGCGACACAATGACAAGAAGCGCCTTTCTTCTGTTTCCCCGACGAGGGGGGGGATGAAAAACGGTGGGAAAAGGTGTATCGTTCGAGGAGGGGGCGGATGGGCAATCGTTCTCGACATAATCCACTCAGAGTCGACAGATATGATTCCATATTCCGAGCTCTGTGACTCATCTCCCCCAGTGCTCTTGTTCTTTTGATGGTAACCCCGGATAAGAGCTGTTAGAAGTGTCGCCAACCTTGCTTCAACAACTAAATAGAGAGGAAAGATTGATAGTGTGAATGCTACGAGCTTCATTTGCCGTCATAAAAGATTCGCCCCTTCTTTTTAAGGTTCAGAAGCGTAAGAACTGTGAAGGTAATGTAGCGTTCCTGCATGAAAATCGTCGCAGAACAAGTTTTTTAACGATCTTTAAATTATACGAATACAAATACAAAAGTGACGACCAGCAACAGGCTCTGGGCCCAGGTAGACTGGTCCTAGTCAATTTACAATCCCCAGTGAAGATCAATGGCCCTCTTAAAACTATCTACTCCCGTGCTCATTACCACCTCTTCCGGTAAGCTGTTCCAAGGTTCCACTACCCTGCTATAATAATAATTTTTCCTAATATCGATAGCCTGAGATTTAAGTAGCTTAAAACAATGATCCCCTTGTCCTGTTTTCAGTAATAAACTTTAGCCCCGTAACATCTTTCATTTTAATAAATTTAAACAACTGAATCATGTCCCCTCGATATCTTCTTTGCTCAAGACTGTACATTTTTAGCCTTTTGAGCCTGGAATCTTAGTCTAAATGAGAAAGTCCATTTATTAGCCTTGCCTTGTAGCCCGCCTTTGAACCCTTTCCAATACATTGATATCTTTCTTAAGATAAGGAGACCAAAACTGAGCAGCATACTCCAAATGAGGTCTTTCCAAACTTCTATATAAGGGCAGAAGAACTTCTTTAGATTTGTTTGAAATTGATCTATTGATAAACCCAAGCGTCTTATTGGCTTTGTTACTAGCTATGCTGCACTGTTGGCTAAACTTTGAATCATGACTTATTAAGACGCCTAGATCAGTAACTTTTTCTGCCTGACTAATGACTGAACCTTGCAAATTATAACTTGTACACTTATTTCCATGTCCCAAATGTAGCACTTGACATTTCCCAACATTAACAGCCATACCCCATTTATCAGCCCACTCCGTAATATGATCTAGATCCTCTTGCAGCTGATTTGTTTGTTTTTCATTTTCTACACTCCCCATAACCTTGACATCATCAGCAAAACAATTCATGTTCCCGGAAATATTTTTATGAATAAATTCAAATATAATAAATTAATCATGTTAAACGGAGACAAATTTTGTTTTTTATCTAACAAACCTATTTCTTCCTTTACATATCCTTCAACAACGACAATAATAGTAGCCCATTTCAAAAAAGCTGCATTGGAGAAAATACAAGTTTTACGCAATGCCACTTTTTGCTTTTAACTGCTGTGCAAAGCATTTATGAATTTATCTTTACTAGTTGATTTTGGAGTCCTAATGGGGTTTTTTCCTTCAGTCAAAAGCAGTACTTTTTGTAACTAAAATTGATAGAATAAGCAAAAAAAAAAAAAAAAAACATGGACTCAGAAAATACTTTTATTATCAAAACAGTTATTTTTAATTAACTTTTTTAAATGTCCGAATCTTCAAACAAGGCGTGGTCTTTATGACGTCACAAATGATGCACTATGGTGCATCTTTCTACCGCTTTTCCACGTTATGATAATCAAGAAGCGAATTACGATTGCGCTCTACGCTTGCTATCAACCCTATCGTTGCCAATACACGTGAGTAAAGATGCGAATTAAATATTTTGGACCGTGAAAATGGCAACACAGAATGGCATTTCATCATTTGTGATGTCATCAGCAAAAGCGTTTAAAGATTAAAAAGCACCGATTTAAGTATTTTTTTAAATAGTAAACTTAAAGAAATTATTCAAAAAATGGTCAGATTCTATGTTTTTAAGAATGCTCTTTCAGAAAAAAATACTTTTAAAATTTTGGAAACGACCCCATTGTTACAGTATGGTTAAAGTTCGAAATACTTTCTTCCAATAGTGGATCTAGAACTTGAACAAGGAGGGGGAGAGGCTGGCTAGCCTAGGTGCAAAGGGTTTAGAGTGTTTTTCTCCGTTTTTGCGATGATTCTCATTGGGGGGGGGGCATAGATCTTAGGGGGACATCCGGACACATGACATTTTCTACATAAGTGGTGGCCCCTCTCCCTAAAAAGTTAGGATCTTAATAGTTTTTGAAAAGAAGCTTTGAAACGTTCATTATAATTTTTATGTAAAACTGGAATATCTACATTCTAAAGTTCGACGCTTCAAAACATCGATGTTTTGGATGGAAATATTGATACCATCGATACATCGACCTCATCGATATTTTAGTTTTGATCGTCGATGTTTTACCGTTAGTGTCGCACCGCTAGCAAAATTCCCCCATGCGCACTGTAAGTTTGTTTCCTTGTCACAAGGGTATGCTTGTGACGAACATAGCTTTACAGATACTATTTAAGCGCCTTCCGCGTTTGAAACGGCAGTACTGTTCGACCCTATGGTAGTGATTTTAGACATATGGCACACATGTCACTTGTGGAATAAACAAATATAGATGTCGTCCGCAAAAAAAAAAAAAAAAAAAAAAATGAATTTTGACATCTTGAATTTAAATTATGTTTTTCGCAATCACGAGAGTGTGTGTGTATGTAGGCGTGTGTGTTTGTGTGTGGGGTATGTGTCTTTGTGTGTAGGGGGTATGTGTATGTGTGTGTAGGCATGTGTGTTTGTGTCTTTGTGCAGGCATGAGTGTGTGGGTAGTTGTGTGTATGTAAGTGTGTAGGTGTGTGTATGTTTGCGTGTGTGTGTGTGTTTGTGTGTGTATGTGTTTGTGTATGTGTTTGTGTATGTGTGTATGTGTTTGTGTATGTGTGTAGGTGTATATATGTATATGTGTGTGTGTGTAGGTGCTTGTATATATGCGTGTAAGTGTAGGATATTGACGAAACCTGGAGACTTTGCTCGCTATAGGAGCAGCATCGTGAGGAGTCGGTCGACGGTGGTGCTGCAGAGGGTGCTGGTGGGAAAATAAAATGATAGCACATCAAAACAGTCAAATAAAAGCAATAAGCAATCGTGATTGCTCAAAAAAAAAACAATAATAGTAATAATAATAATAAATAAGAAAAGGGAATGAAAGAAAGAGGGACAAAATGATGAGTAACGGCTGCTGCAGTCAATTTATTTTCATTTATTTATTTCATGGTATGAAGCAGTTAGAGTCATTTAAGGTAACCTTGAATCATATGGTTAAATTTAGCACCACCGAAAAAACTGCAAAAAACCCGATGCTGCTCTTTGCTAACAAAGTTAGAAATTCAGTTTTCTACCGTTCATTTTACAAAATTAATTAGCAACACCGTACACTGCTTATTGCACCATCCATTCATTCACGCAGTCCGTTCATTTAGGGATAACCCTTGTAGGGTCACCTTGTAAAATTCTATTCCAGTGATGCTTACAAGGGTGGATATAGAAAATCATTTTAAAGGGGATTCATTACGAATGACCCCCCCCCCCTCCCTCATGAATGAACCTACGGTTTTGGTTGCGAAAAATTTCTGAAACCGCTTGGGGGTCAATGAAAAAGCACCAAATCGGCCAAGAATAAGTCACCTAATTGGGGATAAACGTTGAAAATTCATTTCATAAGCAATGAAACGAAGCAGTAGTTCAAATATTTAATTTCAAAATAATTAATAAATTGCAAATATTCGTAATAGTTTTCATTTTATGCATAAATCGTCTGAACACAATGTGTAGGGATACTTCTGTCTACGGTTTAGGGAGAGGGTCATGACCCCATGACCCTCCCCTTGTATCCGTCACTGGATGTTCAATCCTTTTTACCTGGAGGGCCGAATCTCATATTAAAATGATTCTCGCGGGCCAGAGCACACTTAAAATTCTAATATATATGCATCCCCCTCCCCCTGAAAAACGTGAATAAAAGAAAGAACATTTCAAACCAAGAATTGTTATCATTACTACAAGCCTATTTTATTAATAGGATGCTTTTACCTGCTTTTAGAAAGTAATTTCTGACTATTTGACCTCCGAATCGCATTAATTGCTGAATGAAGAGGATTGTTTAGGAAACTTATCAAACACAGTTTTCGATCCGCAACATTAAACGTAATAACGGGCTACATTGAACAGCTTCGCGGGTCTTACATGGCCTGTGGGGTGAAGGTTAGTCACCAGTGTTCTGTCCAATGTAATAAATTGCAGAAGTCTTGCGATGCTCTGAATTGAAAATGGGGAGTTTTCAAACATTTAGAAAGTGATCTTTTAACCCTTTTTGATGATGACTCAGGAGACCGACACTGATGTTGATGTTTTTGATGGTTTAATAATCAGTGCATGGTGTGGCTCTGATAAGTTGACGCATGACATTGACAGTGTTTAGTTCTTTTTAAGGAGTTCAATGAAAAAGGGACATGTTCTTGGCACGGATTTGAGTTGGAATGCTTTCAGAAGCCTGATGCGAAAATAACCCAGCTCAACTCTCAGAGACAATTACCTTTCCCTATTAACCCTAAAAGAAGCAAACATTGTCAAGGTCATAGTTCATCTTATCAGAACCACACTATACTAGAGTCAAAGCTTGTTTAATATCCATGCTTTGTGCACTATCTTTTTACACAATCGATGTTTTTTTTTTATTCAAAAAAAAAAAAGAAACATTATCATCAAGGAATGACTAATAATAATAATACGTTTTGGAATTCAAAATTACTGGTAATGTTGAGTAAATTATCACTGATTGCCCCATCGCTAAAAGTTTTTCATTGTTAGCATAGAAAAATAACATCATTGAAGAAAGGTCGATAAAATTTCTTGCAGATTCTAGATAAAAATAATCAGGAATACGAATAATAAAAGCTCCCTTCTTTATCCTTATTAAGTACTAGCTGCATTGCCCGGCTTTGCGCTGTCTTCTTCGAAAATAAAAGTTCTGTCAAGTGACGCATGTTCAACAATCAAGCTTCAATTAGGGAAAAAAAAATATTGTGAATTTCCCGTCAAAATAATCATTCTTAAAGAAAGAATACGGCAAACCAAAAATTCCCGAATGAATTAAACGCAACACCTAAGATATAAAACAAAAAAGAAGATAAATCGCCAAATAAAAATTAAAAGGGAAAATTTTTATCTCAAAACAAAAACAAAATTTTATTCAGCTACAGTCGAGAAAAAAAAAAGTGGCAACCTTCAGAATTGTTTTCACGCTAATTTAAAATGGGATCGGGCAAACGATAAATTTTTGACACAAAATTTCTATTCCTTTAGGCTTAATGATGCTTTTTAATTTTTTCCCAATGATTTTACAACTCCCCCCCCCCCCTTTTTTTTTTTTTTTTTTGCAATTCGAAGGAAATGAATGAACCTTATGGGTATTTTTCGCGGGCTTCCGAATGATGCCAGAATTGAACTGGTCGGATAATTATTTCGGGTAGAAAAAGTCATTTAATGCCATTTTCGGGTTCTAAAATCAAAATTCGAACGGTTCTGTTCTTTTTTGGCGTTTGAAAACTCCCCTACGTTCCTTCTCGGGGGCCTAAGTACCTCCCTGCCAAATTTAATCGAGATCCGACACAAACTGGATTTTTATAAGGAACATATACACATATATAACCATATACACACATATTTTTTGTTTTATTTACAGTG